>NC_092055.1:29762114-29997927 GCF_003086295.3 Arachis hypogaea
GATTAGCCGTGCTATGACAGAGCATTTGGACCATTTTCACAAGAGGATGGGATGCAGCCATTGACAGGGGTGATGCCTCCAGACGATTAGCCATGCAGTGACAGCGCATCGGACCATTTTCCAAAGAGGATAAAAAGTAGCCATTGACAACGGTGATGTCCTTACATAAAGCCAGCCATGGAAAGGAGTAGGATTGATTGGATGAAGACAGCAGGAAAGCAGATGTTCAGAGGAACGAAAGCATCTCCATACGCTTATCTGAAATTCTCACCAATGAATTACATAAGTATTTCTATCTTATATTCTGTTTATTTATTATTAATGTTCGAAAACTCCATAACTATTTTATATCCACCTGACTGAGATTTATAAGGTGACCATAGCTTGCTTCATACCAACAATCTCTGTGGGACCGACCCTTACTCACGTAAGGTTTATTACTTGGACGACCCAGTGCACTTGCTGGTTAGTTGTATCGAACTTGTGAATGAAAAACAATTTATTAAGACGTGCGTACAGAGTTTTTGGCGCCGTTGCCTGAGATCACAATTTCGTGCACCAGACCCCTAAAGACAAGATAATCGAAATGATCCTTCGTTAAAGGAAAGTGATTGAATCGAGATGATCTTTTGGTAAGGGAAGGTGATCGGCAAACTTTTAGGATAAGAACCTTCGATAAGGGAAGGGGACTTTCAAAGACAAAATCTCAAAATGATTCTTCGATAAGGGAAGGTGATCGACAATTTTTTGTCCCTTTTTTAAACATAAATCCCTTTTTGTCTATGTCTAAATAAACTTGATTGTAAATTGAACTGAGGAAATGATCCTTCGGTAAGGGAATGTGACCCCAAAGATAAGATATCGATATAATTCTTCGATAAAGGAAGGTGATCGCTGATGAGCGGATATTTTATACGCTTTTTGGGGATAATTTCATATAGTTTAGAGTATGTTTTAGTTAGTTTTTAGTCTATTTCTAGTAGTTTTTAGGTAAAATTCATATTTCTGGACTTTACTATGAGTTGTGTATTTTTCTGTAATTTCAGGTATTTTTCTGGCTGAAATTGAAGGAGCTGAGCAAAAATCTGATTCAGGCTGAAAAAGGACTGCTGATGCTGTTGGATTCTGACCTCCCTGCACTCAAATTGGATTTTCTGGAGCTACAGAACTCGAAATGGCATGCTTCCAATTGCATTGGAAAGTAGACATCCAGGGCTTTCCAGAAATATATAGTAGTCCATACTTTGCACAAGGATAGATGACGTAAACTGGCGTTCAACGCCAGTTCTCTGCCCAATTCTGGCGTCCAGCGCCAGAAAAGGATCAAAAACTGGAGTTGAACGCCCAAACTGGCATAAAAACTGGCGTTCAACTCCACAAATGGCCTCTGCACGTGACTCACTTAAATCTCAGCCCCAGCACACACCAAGTGGGCCCCAGAAGTGGATATCTGCATCATCCATCATAGTCCACTCATATTTTGTAACCCTAGGCTACTAGTTTAGTATTTAAACAACTTTTAGAGACTTATTTTATATCTTATGACATTTTCAGATCTAAACTTTGTATTCTCTGACGGCATGAGTCTCTAAACCCCATTGTTGGGGGTGAGGAGTTCTGCTGTGTCTCGATGAATTAATGCAAGTATTTCTGTTTTCCATTCAAACACGCTTGTTCCTATCTAAGATGTTCATTCGCGCTTAACTGTGATGGAGGTGATGATCTGTGACAGTCATCACCTTCCTCAAACCACGAACGTGTGCCTGACAACCACCTCCGTTCTATATCCGATTGAATGAGTGTCTCTTAGAATCCTTAATCAGAATCTCCGTGGTATAAGCTAGAACTGATGGCGGCATTCATGAGAATCCGGAAAGTCTAAACCTTGTCTGTGATATTCCGAGTAGGATTCAAGGATTGAATGACTGTGACGAGCTTCAAACTCCTGAAGGCTGGGCGTTAGTGACAGATGCAAAAGAATAGTAAATCCTATTCCAACCGGATCGAGAACCAACCGGTGATTAGCCGTGCTGTGACAGAGCGCGTGAGCGTAGTTTTCACTGGAAGGATGGAAGGTAGCCATTGACAACGGTGATCCACCAACACACAGCTTGCCATAGGAGGACGTGCGTGCGTGAATCAAAAGACAGAGGAAAGCAGAGATTCAGAAGACACAGCATCTCCAAGACTCCAACATATTCTCCATTACTGCACAACAAGTAACCTTTAATTTATGCTCTCTTGGTTATTCACAATTCAACTGATAAACATAATTGACTTCCTGACTAAGATTTACAAGATAACCATAGATTGCTTCAAACCAACAATCTCCGTGGGATTCGACCCTTACTCACGTAAGGTATTACTTGGACGACCCAGTGCACTTGCTGGTTAGTGGTACGCGTTGTGAAAAGTGTGATTCACAATTCGTGCACCAAGTTTTTGGCGCCGTTGCCGGGGATTGTTTGTGTTTGAACAACTGACGGATTATTTTGTTGCTTAGATTAGGAAAAAAATTCTCTTTTTTTGGTTTAGAGTCTTTTAGTATTTATCCCTTGTTAAAACACTTTAAATTTATAGCTCAGTTATTTAGAACGTGGTGTTTATGTTCATGGTAATTGGCTATCATATTTTTTTTAAAAAACCTTTTTCAAAAATAATTTTTCTATTAAATCCTGTGCCAAACTTTAAGTTTGGTGTTTTCAAAAATAATCTTTCTTAAAATTTTCGAAAATTCCATAACTCATTTGGCTAGAGCGTTAATCTGTGTTCTTGGTAATTGGGTTAGAATCTTTTATACTCCTTTCAAAACCTTCTTTTTCATAAATAATATTTTCTCTATTAAATTGTGTGCCAAACTTTAAGTTTGGTGTTTTCTTGTTGAATTCCCTTTGGTTTTCAAAAATTTTGGTGGTTTTCTAAAAATTTTAAGTTTGGTGTTCTTTCTTCATGTTCTTGTGTTCTTGTGAGTCTTCAAAGTGTTCTTGAGTTTTCCTTGTGTCTTGATCTTAAAATTTTTAAGTTTGGTGTTCCTTGGTGTTTTCCCTCCAAAATTTTCAAAAACAAGGAGCATTTGATCTAAAAATTTTAAATCTTGTACTATCTTATTGTTTTTCTCTCTCCTCACTAAATTCAAAAATATCTTTTCAAAATATCTCTTCTAACTTCCTAACTTCTCATCTTTTCAAAATTTGTTTCAACTAACTAACTAACTTTTTGTTTGTTTCTTAACTTTTTCAAAACTACCTAACTAACTCTCTCCCTCTAATTTTCGAAAATATCTTCCCTCTTTTTCAAAAATTTCTTTTTTTTTAAAAAAATTAATTTTTATTCTCTTTTACGAAAAAAAAAATTTTTAATTTCAAAATTCAAATTCTTTTTAGTTATTTTATTTTATTTAAGTGTTTACTTCTTATAAAATAAAATAAATAAAAAGATAAATCAGTCCAAGTTATATCCATATATCCATCATGGACATAAGTGGAAATGAACAGTCCAGGAGGACTCTGGGGTCATATTCTAACCCCTCTACTGCTTCATATGGGAGTAGCATATGCATACCCTCCATTGGAGTTAGTAGCTTTGAGTTGAATCCTCAGCTCATTATCATGGTGCAGCAAAGTTGCCAGTATTCCGGTCTTCCACAGGAAGAACCTACAGAGTTTCTGGCACAATTTTTACAAATTGCTGACACAGTACATGATAAGAAAATAGATCAGGATGTCTACAGACTATTACTGTTTCCATTTGCTGTAAAAGATCAAGCTAAGAGGTGGTTAAATAACCAACCTAAGGCCAGCATAAGAACATGGAAACAGCTGACAGAAAAATTCCTGAATCAATATTTCCCTCCAAAAAGGATGACACAACTAAGGCTGGACATCCAAGGCTTTAAACAAGGAGATAATGAATCTCTTTATGATGCCTGGGAGAGATACAGAGAGATGCTACGAAAATGCCCCTCTGAAATGTTTTCAGAGTGGGTTCAGTTAGACATCTTCTACTATGGGCTTGCAGAAGGAGCTCAGATGTCTCTAGATTACTCAGCT
This sequence comes from Arachis hypogaea, assembly GCF_003086295.3. Lineage (NCBI taxonomy): Eukaryota > Viridiplantae > Streptophyta > Magnoliopsida > Fabales > Fabaceae > Arachis > Arachis hypogaea. Next base: position 29,766,164 of record NC_092055.1, read on the forward strand.
GGTGGATCTATCCATATGAGAAAGACAATTGAAGAGGCTCAAGAGCTCATTGATACAGTTGCCAGGAATCAGCATCTGTATCTAAGCAGCAACCCTTCCATGAATGAAGAGGTTAAAACAGTAACTGCTGAATTCAGTACTGTAAAACAAGCTGCTGAATTCAATCAGCAATTGGATTTTCTAACAAAGCAGCTAGCTGAATTCAAGGACAGGCTACAGGAGACAAGGATAGCTAATATACATATGGACGAACAGTTTAAGCAAACAAAGCAGCAGCTATCAAGGCAAAGAGCAGAAGAATGCCAAGCAGTTCAATTAAGAAGTGGGAAAACATTAAATACCCCACCTCAAGGCATCAAAAATTCAAGAAATGAGCGACCCACCAAAGATTCACCTGAGGACAGTAAGAGCCCAGGGAAAAATAATTCTGGCATTAAAACGCCAGAAAAAGGGTGGAAGGCTGGCGCTGAACGCCCAGACCATGCCCAAAACTGGCGTTCAGCGCCAGAAACAAGGCAGGATTGGCGTTCAACGCCAGAAATGGGCAAGAATCTGGCGTTGAACGCCCAAATGGGGCAGAATCCGGCGTTGAACACCCAAAATGGGCACATTTCTGGCGTTCAGGCGCCAGGAACAGACAGTGAGCTGGCGTCTAACGTCACTCCAGCTTCTGACTCTGGCATTCAATTGCCAGTGAGGGATCAGACACACACAAGTGCTGATAACAACCCCTCTAAAAAGGCTTCTTTAACCACTAAGGTTGAGGAATATAAAGCCAAGATACCTTATCCTCAAAAACTCCGGAAAGAGGAGCAGGATAAGCAATTTGCTCGCTTTGCAGATTATTTAAGGACTCTTGAAATAAAGATTCCATTTGCAGAGGCACTTGAGCAAATACCTTCTTATGCCAAGTTCATGAAAGAGATCTTGAGTCATAAAAAGGAGTGGAGAGAAACAGAAAGAGTTCTCCTCACTGAAGAATGCAGTGCAGTCATTCTGAAAAGCTTTCCTGAAAAGCTTAAAGACCCTGGGAGTTTTCTGATACCATGCATATTAGAAGGTGATTGCACCAAGACAGCTTTATGCGATCTTGGGGCAAGCATCAACCTGATACCTGCATCCACTATCAGGAAGCTTGGCTTAACTGAAGAAGTTAAACCAACCCGGATATGTCTCCAACTTGCTGATGGTTCCACTAAATACCCATCAGGCGTGATTGAGGACATGATTGTCAGAGTTGGGCCATTCGCCTTTCCTACTGACTTTGTTGTGCTGGAAATGGAGGAGCACAAGAGTGCTACTCTCATTCTAGGAAGACCTTTCCTAGCAACTGGACGATCCCTCATTGATGTCCAACAGGGGGAAATAACCCTGAGAGTCAACGATGACGAGTTCAAGTTGAACGCTGTCAAAGCCATGCAGCATCCAGACACATCAACAGACTGCATGAAAGTTGACCTTATTGACTCTTTGGTAGAAGAGATCAACATGGCTGAGAGTCTCGAATCAGAGTTGGAAAACATCTTTAAAGATGTTCAGCCTGATTTGGAGGATTCAGGGGACATGAAAGAGCCTCTGAACTTTCTTCTGAAAGAGGAAAAATCTCCTAAACCAGAGCTCAAGCCACTGCCACCATCCTTGAAATATGCATTTCTAGGAGAAGGTGACACTTTTCCAGTGATCATAAGCTCTGCTTTAAATTCACAGGAAGAGGAAGCACTTATTCAGGTGCTAAGGACACACAAGACAGCTCTTGGGTGGTCCATAGGTGACCTTAAGGGCATAAGCCCAGCTAGATGCATGCACAAAATCCTATTGGAGGATAATGCCAAACCAGTGGTTCAACCACAGAGGCGGCTAAATCCAGCCATGAAGGAAGTGGTGCAGAAAGAGGTCACCAAATTACTAGAGGCTGGGATTATTTATCCCATTTCTGATAGCCCCTGGGTGAGCCCTGTTCAAGTCGTCCCAAAAAGGGAGGCATGACAGTGATTCATAATGAAAAAAATGAACTGGTTCCTACAAGAACAGTTACAGGGTGGCGCATGTGTATTGACTACAGAAGGCTCAATACAGCCACCAGAAAGGATCATTTTCCTTTACCATTCATAGACCAGATGCTAGAGAGACTAGCAGGTCATGATTATTACTGATTTTTGGATGGCTATTCAGGCTATAACCAGATTGCAGTGGATCCCCAGGATCAAGAGAAAACAGCATTCACATGTCCATCCGGAGTGTTTGCTTATAGAAGGATGCCCTTTGGGCTATGCAATGCACCTGCAACCTTCCAGAGATGCATGCTCTCTATTTTCTCTGACATGGTGGAAAAATTTCTGGAAGTCTTCATGGATGACTTCTCAGTATATGGAGACTCATTCAGCTCCTGTCTTGATCACCTGAAACTTGTTCTGAAAAGATGCCAAGAAACCAACCTAGTGTTAAACTGGGAAAAGTGTCACTTCATGGTGACTGAAGGAATTGTTCTTGGGCATAAAATCTCAAACAAGGGAATAGAGGTGGATCAAGCAAAAATAGAGGTAATTGAAAAATTACCACCACCTGCCAATGTTAAGGCAATCAGAAGCTTTCTGGGGCATGCAGGATTCTATAGGAGGTTTATAAAGGATTTTTCAAAACTCGCAAAACCTCTAAGCAATCTGCTAGCTGCTGACACGCCATTTGTGTTTGACACAGCATGCCTGCAGGCGTTTGAAACGCTGAAAGCTAAGCTGGTCACAGCACCAGTCATTTCTGCACCAGACTGGACATTGCCATTTGAGTTAATGTGTGATGCCAGTAATCATGCCATTGGTGCAGTATTGGGACAGAGGCATGACAAGCTTCTGCATGTCATTTATTATGCCAGTCGCGTTCTAAATGATGCCCAGAAAAATTACACAACCACAGAAAAAGAACTACTTGCAGTGGTTTACGCCATTGACAAGTTCAGATCATACTTAGTAGGATCAAAAGTGATTGTGTATACTGACCATGCTGCTCTTAAATATCTACTCACAAAGCAAGATTCAAAACCCAAACTCATTAGATGGGTATTGCTTCTGCAAGAGTTTGATATAGAAATAAGAGACAGAAAAGGGACAGAGAACTAAGTGGCTGATCATCTGTCCTGGATAGAGCCAGTGGAAGGGACGTCCCTCCCCTTTCTTGAGATCTCTGAGACGTTCCCTGATGAGCATCTATTTGCCATTCAGGAAGCACCATGGTTTGCCGATATTGCAAACTATAAAGCTGCACGGTTCATACCCAAGGAGTACAGTAGAATACAAAAGAAGAAATTAGTCACTGATGCAAGGTACTACTTGTGGGATGAACCCTATCTCTTTAAGAGATGTGCAGACGGAATTATCCGTAGGTGTGTGCCCAGAGAGGAAGCACAGAGAATCCTATGGCATTGCCATGGATCTCAATATGGAGGCCATTTCGGAGGTGAGCGAACAGCCACCAAGGTCCTCCAATGTGGCTTCTATTGGCCCACACTCTATAAAGATTCCCGAGAGTTTGTACGTAATTGTGACAGTTGCCAAAGAGCTGGTAATCTGCCTCATGGTTACGCCATGCCTCAACAAGGAATCTTGGAAATAGAGTTGTTTGATGTATGGGGAATTGACTTCATGGGACCTTTCCCTCCATCATACTCAAACACTTATATTCTGGTGGCAGTTGACTATGTATCAAAATGGGTTGAGGCTATTGCCACTCCCACTAATGATACTAAAACAGTGCTGAAGTTCCTCCGGAAACACATCTTCAGCAGGTTTGGTGTCCCTAGAGTGTTAATCAGTGATGGGGGCACTCACTTCTGCAATAAACAGCTTTATTCTGCCATGGTTCGGTATGGAATTCGCCACAAAGTGGCCACACCATATCATCCACAAACCAATGGGCAAGCTGAAATCTCTAACAGAGAATTAAAGAGAATCCTGGAACGGACAGTAAATACCCATAGAAAGGATTGGGCAAGGAGCTTGGATGATGCTCTGTGGGCTTACAGAACAGCATTCAAGACTCCTATAGGGACCTCTCCATACCAACTCGTGTATGGTAAGGCGTGCCACTTGCCCGTGGAACTGGAACATAAGGCCTACTGGGCAACCAGATTCCTAAACTTAGATGCCAAATTAGCAGGAGAAAAACGATTGCTCCAGCTAAATAAGCTAGAGGAATTCAGATTCACAGCTTTCGAAAATGCCAAGCTTTATAAAGAAAAATAAAAAAAATGGCATGACAGAAAGCTGTCATCTAGAATCTTTGAACCAGGACAGAAGGTCCTGTTGTTTAACTCTAGACTCAGGCTATTCCCCGGGAAACTGAAATCCCGGTGGAGGGGACCATACGTGATTACAAGTGTGTCACCATATGGTTATGTGGAGCTTCAGGATATTGATTCTGATAAGAAGTTCATTGTCAATGGGCAGAGAATCAAGCATTATCTTGAAGGCAACATTGAACAAGAATGCTCAAGGCTGAAGCTAGATTAAAAGCTCAGCAAGGTCCAGCTAAAGACAATAAAGAAGCGCTTGCTGGGAGGCAACCCAGCCATGGGGCAACAATCCTCTAAGCATTTTGCCCTATTTCTATTTTTATTTTTATTTGTTTATATAGAATTCATTGACAACAAGGTAAATAATCATTTACAGAAGACCTCGGCACACAAAACAGAGTAAAAGAGCTCAATGGCAAGAAAACGCCAGTAAAGGGGCATTTTGGGCGTTCAGCGCCCAAAATGGGCATCCACTGGGCGCTGAACGCCAGTAATGGCAGCATTTGGGCGTTCAATGCCAGAAATGGCCACCCACTGGGCGTTGAACGCCAGTAATGGCAGCAACTGGGCGCTGAACGCCCAGGAGATCAGCATTTGGGCGCTGAACGCCCAAAACAGGCAGTGTTTGGGCGTTTAAACGCCAGGAGGACAGGGAGGAGCCAAATCCAGTTATCCCACACGTATTTCCATTTTAATTTTAAATTTTGTGCTTCAATGCATGATTTTTACATGAACAGATCAAGAACCCTGATTTCTAAATTCCTTAATTTCTAAAAATCCATCTTTTCAAATTCAATCCAACTCTTTTCAAAATCTTTTCTGAAAACAAATCTATCTTTTTCACTCAAAAATCTTTTCAACTAATCCATATCTTTTTCAATATCTTTTTCATATTATCTTTTTCAAAATCCAGATTTATCTTTTTCAAAAATCTATCCTATCTTTTCAAAATTAAACTATATCTTCTATCTTATCTTTTTCAACTCAATCTTTTTATCTTATCTCTTCCAATTTTTCGAAAATCCACCCCTCCATCCCTTTAAATTGGGTTCGGCCTCCCCCCTCCTTCATCAACAAGTGCTACTCAATCTCCTTCTATCCCTCTCCTTTCTTTTCTTTTGCTTGAGGACAAGCAAACCTCTAAGTTTGGTGTGTTTATCCGAGATCACTACTAAGATTATGGCTCTCAAAGGAAAACAATCCACTCCAAGAGGCAAGAAAGAGAGCGTTCCAAAATCACTTTGGAATCAAGGGAAGTTCTTATCTAAAGAACATTCAGACCATTATCTTAAAGTAATGGGTCTGAGATCAGTGATCCTGGAAGTGAGATTCGATCTGAAAGAAGATGAATATCCGGAGATCCAGGAGCAAATTCGAATCAGGAACTGGGAAGTCCTAGCTAATCCTGAAACGAAAGTAGGAAGGAACATGGTCCAGGAGTTCTATGCTAATATGTGGCAGACTGACAAGCAAAGACTATCTGGAACAGCCTGCTACGAATTTCGGACCATGGTCAGGGGAAAGATTGTTCATACCACCCCTGACAAGATCAGAGAGATATTAAAGCTACCTCAGCTAAAGGATGATCCAGACTCCTTCAACAGGAGGATGATGAAAGTAGACATTGGCCTGGATAAGATTCTAGAGGACATATGTATCCCTGGAGCCAGGTGGACCACCAACACAAAGGGCGTCCCAAATCAACTCAAGAGAGAGGATCTCAAACCAGTTGCCAGAGGATGGCTGGACTTTATTGGGCGTTCTCTGTTGCCCACTAGCAATCGTTCTGAAGTCACAGCTGAAAGAGCAGTGATGATTCATTGCATCATGATGGGAAAAGAAGTGGAGGTTCATCAGCTGATTTCAACTGAGCTCTATAAGATTGCTAACAAAAATTCAAAAGAAGTCAGGTTGGCTTATCCAAGCGTGATTTCTCTGCTCTGCAAGGACGCTGGAGTCAAGATGGGAATAACTGAATATATCCTAATTGAAAAGTCAATCACCAAAGCATCAATGGAGAGACAACAGGCACAGGAGGATCCCATCAAGAAGAGAGCACAGGGATTCCTTCCAGAGATACCTCAAGCTGAATACTGGGAATATCTGGAGACATCCATCACCAAGATGCAGGAAGCTATGGAGCAGATAATAAAACAACAGAAGGAACACAGTCAAATGCTGACCCATATGCTTAAAGAACAAGAGGAGCAGGGACGTGACTTAAGGGAACTGAAGCGCCAAAAGTCTTCTGTAATACCAAGCCTCCCAAGGATCAGAGGAACCCCCATACCCCCAGAATAAAGGTTGTTAATTTCCAATTTCTGCCTTAACTCTGTGACAGTGTCCTTATAAAAAGTTTACCTTAGAAGTCATATAATAGTAATTAGTATTTATTTGATTTTATCTCCAGTTAAGCTATAGTTTATTTTTCTCATCATCATTAAACATGAATAAAGTAGTAGATCTTTTGAATAAGAGGCAATAAAATTTCGAGTTTTAATAAGAGAAATTCTAATTAGTTAAATGTGGTGGCAATGCTTTCTGTCTTCTGAATGAATGCTTGAACAGTGCATATGTCTTTTGAATTTGTTGTTTAAGACTGTTAAATATGTTGGCTCTTGAAAGAATGATGAACATGAGACATGTTATTGATGATCTGAAAAATCATAAAAATGATTCTTGAAGCAAGAAAAAGCAGCAAAGAACAAAGCTTGCAGAAAAAAAAAAAAGCAAGCAGAAAAAGCCAATAACCCTTAAAACCAAAAGGCAAGGGCAATTAAAAGGGATCCCAAGGCTTTGAGCATCAGTGGGTAGGAGGGCCTAAAGGAATAAAATCCTGGTCTAAGCGGCTAAACCAAGCTGTCCCTAACCATGTGCTTGTGGCGTGAAGGTGTCAAGTGAAAACTTGAGACTGAGCGGTTAAAGTCAAGGTCCAAAGCAAAAAGAAGAGTGTGCTTAAGAACTCTGGACACCTCTAATTGGGGACTTTAGCAAAGCTGAGTCACAATCTGAAAAGGTTCACCCAATTATGTGTCTGTGGCATTTATGTATCCGGTGGTAATACTGGAAAACAAAGTGCTTAGGGCCACGGCCAAGACTCATAAAGAAGCTATGTTCAAGAATCATCACACTGAACTAAGAGAATCAATAACATTATCTGAATTCTAAGTTCCTATAGATGCCAATCACTCTGAGCTTCAATGGATAAAGTGAGATGCCAAAACTGTTCAGAAGCAAAAAGCTACTAGTCCCGCTCATCTAAGTAGAATCTGAGCTTCATTCAAAAACTCTGAGATATTATTGCCTCTCAACCTATTAGTCTTCTATTTTATTTGTCTAGTTGCTTGAGGACAAGCAACAGTTTAAGTTTGGTGTTGTGATGAGCGGATATTTTATACGCTTTTTGGGGATAATTTCATATAGTTTAGAGTATGTTTTAGTTAGTTTTTAGTCTATTTCTAGTAGTTTTTAGGAAAAATTCATATTTCTGGACTTTACTATGAGTTGTGTGTTTTTCTGTAATTTCAGGTATTTTTCTGGCTGAAATTGAAGGAGCTGAGCAAAAATCTGATTCAGGCTGAAAAAGGACTGCTGATGCTGTTGGATTCTGACCTCCCTGCACTCAAATTGGATTTTCTGGAGCTACAGAACTCGAAATGGCATGATTCCAATTGCATTGGAAAGTAGACATCTAGGGCTTTCCAGCAATATATAATAGTCCATACTTTGCACAAGGATAGATGACGTAAACTGGCGTTCAATGCCAGTTCTCTGCCCAATTCTGGCGTCCAGCGCCAGAAAAGGATAAAAAACTGGAGTTAAACGCCCAAACTGGCATAAAAACTGGCGTTCAACTCCACAAATGGCCTCTGCACGTGACTCACTTAAATCTCAGCCCCAGCACACACCAAGTGGGCCCCAGAAGTGGATATCTGCATCATCCATCATAGTCCACTCATATTTTGTAACCCTAGGCTACTAGTTTAGTATTTAAACAACTTTTAGAGACTTATTTTATATCTTATGACATTTTTAGATCTAAACTTTGTATTCTCTGACGGCATGAGTCTCTAAACCCCATTGTTGGGGGTGAGGAGTTCTGCTGTGTCTCGATGAATTAATGCAAGTATTTCTGTTTTCCATTCAAACACGCTTGTTCCTATCTAAGATGTTCATTCGCGCTTAACTGTGATGGAGGTGATGATCTGTGACAGTCATCACCTTCCTCAAACCATGAACGTGTGCCTGACAACCACCTCCGTTCTATATCCGATTGAATGAATGTCTCTTAGAATCCTTAATCAGAATCTCCGTGGTATAAGCTAGAACTGATGGCGGCATTCATGAGAATCCGGAAAGTCTAAACCTTGTCTGTGATATTCCGAGTAGGATTCAAGGATTGAATGACTGTGACGAGCTTCAAACTCCTGAAGGCTGGGCGTTAGTGACAGATGCAAAAGGATAGTAAATCCTATTCCAACCGGATCGAGAACCAACCGGTGATTAGCCGTGCTGTGACAGAGCGCGTGAGCGTAGTTTTCACTGGAAGGATGGAAGGTAGCCATTGACAACGGTGATCCACCAACACACAGCTTGCCATAGGAGGACGTGCGTGCGTGAATCAAAAGACAGAGGAAAGCAGAGATTCAGAAGATACAGCATCTCCAAGACTCCAACATATTCTCCATTACTGCACAACAAGTAACCTTTAATTTATGCTCTCTTGGTTATTCACAATTCAACTGATAAACATAATTGACTTCCTGACTAAGATTTACAAGATAACCATAGATTGCTTCAAACCAACAATCTCCATGGGATTCGACCCTTACTCACGTAAGGTATTACTTGGACGACCCAGTGCACTTGCTGGTTAGTGGTACGCGTTGTGAAAAGTGTGATTCACAATTCGTGCACCAATCGCCAAAACTTTTGGGATAAGAACCTCCAGTAAGGGAAGAGAACTCCCACCTTTTTATACCAATTTGTGTTCAATACCTTCTATAAAAGCTACGAGAAAAAAGTAATGAAAAGTACAAAGAAAAGTGTGATTATGATTATTCTTCTTTTATCATTTCTTTTTTATTTATGATTATGTTTATTATTCTAATTTTTGTGATTATGATTGTTCTTCTTTTATTCTTTGTGTTTGATTTATGATTATGTTTATTATTCTTATTTTATTCAAAGATTTTTTTTTAATTCAAAGATCCTGTTGGAGATGATATTAAGCTGGTATCTTATGGCTCACAAAAGCAAATTGTAATTGATTATGGTTGAATAATTTTTTGATAGTATTTGTTTTTGTAACTTTAGTTAGAATGATAAAAAAGTTTGTTTTGGTTAGAGGTTAAAGCTATCAATAGTAATTACCTCATAAACATAGTTAATTTATTTACCATATTGAGTTAGGTTTTAGTAAGGTTAATTTTCTAATAGCTATAAATAGTGGATAATAATATGTACTCTGTACTCTGTGGTTTTTCTTTCAATTTTAGGTTTTGTATTTGTTCATATGACAAATTCACTTTCTCTGAGTCTTCTTCCATTTCAATATTATTTTCTTCAATAAAATCAGATCCAGATCACAATTTTATCATGGTGTGGTGAACGTGGAGGATCGTGAAAGAGGTGAAGTTTTTGGATACAAATAGAGCATTGAATTAGCATCAATAGCCAACACTCCTTCTGACCTAATGTCGAGTGACGACTCACATGAGAGCTTTCAGCTTCAAAATCTAGCTCGCATTATAAGCCAACTATCGAGTTTGCAGCCACAATCGAGTACCAATTTACTTGCAGATCCAGCAAGCGTTTACTTCCTACACCAGCTTTGGGCAATTCTGTTAATAATTTCAATAATAATCCAAGCAGTGTTTCTAGAGAAAGAGGACGAAGAGCTGGTGGAAGTAGAGGTGGAAGGAATTCAGCACCTACGACCTGTTCTTATTATCACAAGACGGGGCACCTTGTGGATACTTGTTACCACAAACATAGATTTTCACCTCATCTACAAAGGCAGAAATGGCCACGAAAAATTAGCAACGGAGTTATGGATAATCATATTACTGGTGGAATTGAAGAGAGCAGCACCTACAATGTCAAGCAGGACAAGGAAGTTGATGGTCAATCCTAATTCAATCAGAGTTTGAGAGATACACTGCTTACCTTTCTTTGGCAGGAGTGTACACAGTTTTTTCAAGGAGAAAATGTGAGAGAAGTCAGTCAATCAAATGCAGGGAGTGGAGGTATACCTTTAAAGACTTATAAACTTTGCATGAGCTCTCATATTGCATGATTTTTGTCAGTAAAAAAGTTTTTTTTATCAAATTCTTGGGTGCTTGATAAGGAGCTACTGATCATGTATCACACTCATTACATTTTTTTTTACAAATTTTAGACATATTAGACCAATTTTGGTAAAATTACCAGATGGAACACACAACTACAACTATAAGTGGAATTGTGGTACTTTCAGCTACATTCTATCTCACGGATGTGCTGTACATACCAAGTTTCAACTTCAATCTTTTATCTATTTCCAAACTTACAAAAGGCCTGCATTGCAAATGTGTTTTTACTGACAAACTTTGTGAGATACAGAATCGGAGCTCTTTGAAGATGATTGGCACAGCTAGAGCAAAGCATGGATTATAGATGCTAGATTTTCCTGCATTAGAGTTAGCCCATAAGGACAACATGGAAAATACAACATATAATAGGAGTACTAGGATTTTAGACATGCAAAGTCATAATGACAAGATTTTACTTTCTTCTAATCTTAGGACAGCAAATTTGGTTACACAAACTTCAAATTTTTCTATTGAGAATTTATGGCATTTTAGATTGGGTCATGTACCCCAAAGCAAATTTGATATTATCAAATAAATATATCCTTGTGTGCAGTTTCCTGTATCTACTTGTTCTAAACTATGTGATTTTTGCCATTATGCCAAGCAGAAACGGTTACCATATACCCTTAGTGAAACAACAAGCTTAAATAGTTTTGATTTAATACATATCGATATCTGGGGGCCAATTTCACTTATTTCTCAACAAGGTTATAAATATTTTTAACTGTAGTAGATGATAAAACCAGATTTGTATGGATTTATTTCATGAAATTAAAGTCAGAAGCTAGCAGTTTGGTCCAGAATTTTGTTGCCTATGTGAAAACACATTTTAATTCTCAAGTAAAGATTATTCGAACTAACAATGGTCCTGAGTTTAAACTTGATGTTTTTTTATAATTCACAGGGTATAGTGCATCAAACATCATGTGTTAAGACACCTCAACAAAATGGTATTGTTGAACGAAAACACCAACATATTCTTAACATTGCAAGAGCATTAATGTTTCAATCATCCTTGCCAAAAATTTTTTGGAATTTCGCTATTGGTTTAGCTATTCATTTTATTAATAGACTTCTAACTCCAGTTTTAAAAAATAAAACCCCTTATGCTACCTTATTTGGTAAGGATGCGGACATTAGTCACCTTAAAGTGTTTGGATGCTTGGCTTTTGCTTCAACGTTAACTCATGGAAGAAAAAAATTTGATAAACGAGCAAGAAAGAGTATTTTTCTTGGCTACAGCTGGCACAAAAGGATATATTCTGTTTGATATTCACACTAGAAAATTATTTTTGTCTTGAAATGTGAATTTTTATGAACATTATTTTTCTTATAAATCTTTTTCATGATGACATGCTCACAACATCCATAAATGCCTCTTCTCTACCTATTGCTGATTCTAATTTTAATGGATTTGATCTTTTTACTTATGATTCCTTAAATGCATTTCATCCATTTTATGCAACTACTGATTCTTTTCATGAGCCTAGTGACCATACATCACTCACTGATTCATATGTAGCTTCTACTAGTCCACTAAATAGTGCATCATCTAATTCTCATTCAAATGATAACATGCATATCAAATCATACATATAAACCACCTTCTTATCTTCAAGATTATCATTGTATGTTACTTAGAACAAGAAGCTCTAGTAACCAATCATGTTCTAAGAGGTACGGTCTATCTCATATGGTGAATTATGGGAAGTTGTCCCCTGTCCATAGAGCCTTTTCCCTAGCAATAACCACAACAGTTGAGCCAAAGACTTATGAACAAGCTGTGCGGCACGAATGCTGGAGATATGCAATTAGTGTGGAATTGCTCGCTCTTGAGAAGAATAAGACTTGGTCTATTACTTCTTTGCCTATTGGAAAGCGCCTTATTGGATGCAAGTGGATTTTTAAACTGAAGTTTAATCCAGATAGTAATGTTGAACGCCACAAAGCACGTCTGGTGGCTCAAGATTTTCGTCAACGAGTTGGCTATGATTACTTTGATACATTCAGTCCGGTTGTAAAAATCACCACTTTATGACTGATTCTTTCTTTTGCTGCTATCCATGGCTGGAAACTTCACCAATTAGACGTTAATACATCATTCTTGCATGGTGAGTTGCAAGAAGAGGTTTATATGAAACCTCCCCAAGGTCTCAATGTTCCAAATGGTACTGTTTGTAAGTTGAATCGTTCTTTATATGGCTTGAAACAGGCAAGCCGTCAATGGAATTTAAGATTAAGTGGTTTTCTTCAACAACATGGTTTTATCAAGTCTCCTCGTGATCATTCTCTGTTCATCAAGCATACTAAGCTTGGCTTGGCTATTATTATTGTTTACATTGATGATCTTATTTCATCTGGAGATAATTTTTTTGAAATCGAAGCTATTAAAAGGGCTCTTGATGCTGAATTTAGTATTAAATACTTTCTTGGAATGAAAGTTGCTCGTAGTTCCAAAGGAATTGCTTTGTATCAACGTAAGTACACTCTTGATTTGCTTGAGGAATATAGTATATTGGAAGCTAAACCTGCTTCAGTTCCTATGCTGTATAATAGGAAACTTTCTAACGAGAGTGGCACAAGATTATCAGATCCATTACAATATAGAAGACTGCTCGGACTGTAATACCCAACCACACAAAGTCTTATGCTTAAGTCATAAAATAGAGGTGGTGAGATATTACGACCTCTAAAAATAAAATTTAGTATATATAGTAGTGTGAAAAATGTTTATAACTAGGAGCTTTTGGAGAAAAAGGGGTAAAACAAAATCGTTAAATTGAAAAGTGCAACACTCCGATCGATAACATAACGAAGCAGATAAAGGATAAGCTAACGCGAGTCTATACACAAGAGAGTGCCAAAAATACAGATATCAAAGCTTAAGACTCGATTTGCAAAGATAACTGGTCCGAGCATAGAAGTATACATAGATATATAAAGTAGGAGGACCCAAAAGAAACCCAAAAGACAAGTTACAAAACCTGTTTCTCCAAAATAACCTCTAAGATATATATATACAATGGAGATAATAAGTATCTAAGTAAGTATATAAACCAAAATAAAGTCCCGAGAGCTAAGTATCTTCACTAAAATAGAAGTCTCCAGCATGCCTCAGCGAGGAGCATCACGTCCTGCATCTGAAATCCACAAAATTCACATGGGTGAGAACCGGAGGTTCTAAGCATGGTAACAGTGCCCAAATATCTAATATATAATGTCCTGGGAAAGCAAAAGGCAATCCTAGAACTCCCAATTCATAATCAAAGCGTATAAATATAACTAAACCATGAGAAACGAAAATAGGCAACTAACTAAGGATCTTCAGTGTCCGCCACCAGTAATTTAATATCGCAAACAGAATTATATCAAACAAAGAAATGCACAAATAGAAAGTAGATACGGCAGTTAGACAATTAGCAAGTAATTAAGCAGTCAATTAGACATTCCAAACAAATCACATATAATGCATATGATGTATGCCTGTCCTAGTGGTTGATGAGTCTCATCTGTCGGTTATAAAGCCAACTCAACAAGTCCTGGTAGCTAACCATTGGATTGTCCCTCTATCGCGCATCCCCAACTCAAGTTATTCACAAACATAATCATAATTCACATACAACACCCTCACTGGTGTTTATCCACGGGGGTGAGCTCATCCGAAACTTTCAGTGTCCGGCCACACTTGCGACACATGGTCAGCAAAGTATCGAGTCTCAACTTGGAGCACGTGGTGGGTAGCCACTGCTTTCACCCAGGGGAAATCGTATCTCAGATAGGTGGAGTGCAACAATCACAATATCAATTAATTTGCATATCTATGCATTCATTCTCAACCATAATTCAATATCTATCTCAACCATCTGGCTTAAAATCATAATTCATGACCAGCCATAAACCATCATCACATACAGCCATTCGGCTCATATTATACACAGCACTCCACCATCCTCCTCAGCAACTCATAAAATCATCATTACTCATAATTCCTCAATATTTTCCTTTTCTTCATCCACAAGTTACACCCTTCCCCAGCTTCTTCTCAATTACTAGGCATTTTATATTGATTTAGGACTTAAAAGATGAAAATGGGGGCTTTGAAGCTTGAAATTTAGTTTTAAAACACCAAAAAAAATTATACTTGCTAGAAACAGGGTCACGGAAGATTACAAGCTTGCCGGGAAGGTGAAGCATTTAAGAACAATGCTTTTATAAGAAAACAGGGCAGTGTGCGTACGCACAGGGGTGTGCGTGCGCACGCCCAAAAGGATTTTCAAGATGTATGCGTACGCATAGAGGTGTACGTATGCACAGGAGTAAAATTTTCCAATTCTGTTTGCTCGAACAAGGAGTGCGAACGCCCTCAACAGAGTACACCTCCCAACGTATGCGTGCGCACAGCTTGCAAAACTTCGTTGGTTGTGTGTGCGCACAGAGCGTGCTAGCGCTCCCAGCAGTAGCCATATCCCCATGTGTGCGTACGCACAAGGCTGTGCGTGCGCACAGTTTCAAAAAATCCACAGGGTGTGCGTGCGCACACAAACCAGAAATCACAAACTCTACAGCATTCACAGAATTCAGATTTCACACACCAACTTTCAAGGATCATATCTCTTTCTACAGAATTTAGATTTCTACAAAATTTAAACCATTTTAAAGCTTGTTAAATTATCTCTCATTTGATATAAAATGCATTAAATTTCAAAAATGGTAGCTCAAGATATGATCCGTTGAAGTTCATCAAAATTTCATTTTTACAAAAGTTCACCAAATTCTCAATTTACCAAAATTTCAACCAAAGCCAAACCTAAACCACACCAAGCTCAAATATACTTCATAACATACCTTTTGTACTACAAATCACCCTTTTACACCAATTTCCATTCACATTATACCTTCCTCCGCCCTAATTATCAAATATTTCACACTAACACATTTTTCAACCAACACAATCACCCATCATCATTATATTGCCAATAATCATCATGATCAATCTCAATCTCAATCTTCAACACCATATTATCAACGTCAACATCACAATTCATCAAAACAACCCAAATCATCAAATCATCATACATCATCATATAATAATTCCAACAACCAAATTTAATTTAATTATATCCTATGGGTCACGAGCTTAAGTTTTCACAATTACATTACATTTTAGATACAGAAAACTAAAACCATACCTTGTCATATTCTCGTTCAACCCGAAATACTTCCAATTTCACTTTTTCCTCAACTTTCAATATTCCAACACCCTTCAAACAGATTTCTTAGCACCAAAGGCCCATTCCAAGCTCTCCAAGACCTCAATCAATCTTCAATATTCACATACACACTACCTAAACCACAATTATCACATCCAAACACACACAACTCAATACCCAAATGCCTTAATTCAGAAATTTCACTATGGTTGAGATCTCTTACCTTACCAAAGGATCAAAGAGGCAAGAAAAAGCTTTTCCTTCAAGCTAATTGGATCCTATAACATCAAAACTCAAAAATCTCAACACTTTACCCACTAAATTTCAAAATCAAGGGCTGGAAATTCAGAGAGGAATTCGTGGCTTAATTCAAGAACAAAGTTATGGGCTTTGTAGACATGGACGCCGCGGTCGTGTGGCTGCAAACAGTACGGCGATCGGAGCTCCGAATCGAAAGTTACGTCACTTTGAATCACAAGTGAGGGTTTGTGATTTTTGTGAATGGTTCTTCCCTCTTGCTGCACTTGCAGCATCTTTTTGCTTGTGTGGGGGAGAAGAGAGTGCTGAGCTCTCTTGTTTAATGAGGCTTGGCTAGGCCTTGGGCCCAGTATGGGTCCGATTGGCCCGGTTTGGCCCGTTCGGCCCAATCTTGGGCCAATTTCTTTAAAGTTAGTGTCAAAATTCTTGTTTTAATTTTCTCTATCATATTCAGCCATAAAAATCACATTTCTAATTTTCTAGAATAAATTTTAATTTATGGGTTAATTAGTCATTAATTAACTTGGTTTTACATTCTACCCACATAAATGGCAATTTCGCCCATAAAATTTGAATTTAGTTACCTGAGAATAGGTGCGGGTAGTCCATTCGCATCTCTGACTCAAGTTCCCAAGTGTGTTCCTCAATACCGGCCCAACTCCAAGCCACTTTGACTAATGAAACCTCTTTTCCGTGCAACCATTTAATACTCGTGTCATCAATTCTGACCGAAGTCATCGGCAGAGTCAAATCTTCCTTTAATTGGACCGATTCAGGTTCTAACACATGGCTAGCATCAGGAGTATACTTCCGAAGCTGCGACATGTGAAATACGTCGTGTAGGTTCGAAAGGTGAGGCGGTAGAGCCATTCGATATGCCACCGGTCCAACCCTCTTGAAAATCTGAAACGGACCGATGTATCGAGGATTCAGCTTCTTCATCTTAATCGCTCTACCTACTCCTGTTGTTCGAGTAACCTTAAGGAAAGCATGGTCTCCTTCCTCAAACTCTAAGGCCTTCCGCCTCTAATAGGTGTAACTCTTCTAATGGCTCTGAGCAATGAGCATCCTATCTCGGATTTTCTTGACCATTTCAGTAGTTTCAACTATCATTTCGGGCCCCAACAAACTTTTCTCCCCAGCTTCATATTAGCATAGCGGAGATTGGCATTTCCTTCCATACAGAGTCTCATACAGAGCAATTCCGATGCTCGTATGGTAGCTATTATTATACGCAAACTCCGCTAGTGGCATATATCGATCCCAGCTCGCCGGCTGATCTAGAACACAAGTCCTCAACATATCTTCTAAGGTTTGGATCATCCTCTCAGATTGACCATCTCTTTGAGGATAGTAAGTTGTACTCAAGCTCAAACGGGTTCCAAAAGCTCTCTGAAATGCACCCCAGAACCTCGAAGTAAAACGGGGATCTCTGTCAAAAACTATAGTAGTAGGCACACCATGAAGTCTCACAACCTCCTTTTTGTACAAGAATGCTAAATCCTTAAGAGTATAGTTCATCCGAATGGGTAGAAAGTGAGCCGACTTCCTCAGCCGTTCCACAATTACCCAAACGACATCAAAACCGGTCCAAGTCCTCGGGAATCCCGACACAAAATCCATCGCAATGCTCTCCCACTTCCATTGCGGAATCTCCAAAGGTTGCAACATCTTGGAAGGTCTCTGGTATTCAATCTTCACCTTTTAACAAGTTAAGCACTTTGAGACATATTCCGCCACATCATTCTTCATACCAGGCCACCAGAACATAGCCTTTAGATCGTTGTACATTTTAGTACTCCTCGGGTGAATAGAGAATCCGCTTTTGTGTGCTTCCTTCAAGATATCATGCCGCAAAGTCCCAACATCTGGCATAATGATCCTATCCTTGAATCTCCATAACCCATCTTGATCCCATGACACACTCCACTGCTTCCCTTGCTCAATAGCTGGCAACACCTTCGGTAATATGCCATCATTTTGATGAGTCTTCAGGAGTTCGGATTTAAAACCACTTGAGATTTGTAATCGACTCAAACACAGAGTTTCAGACACTTCTTGAACACCGATCTTTAGACTCTCAAATGCCTTGAGCAACTCCTCTTCTCGAAGCATCATCCAAGCAGTATACAATGACTTCATCCGCCACAACATTCGCTTTCCTCGGATGGTAATTCAACTCAAAGTCGTAGTCCTTCAGTAACTCCATCCACCTCCTCTGCCGCATGTTAAGCTCTTTCTGATCAAAGAGGTATCTCAAGCTCTTGTGACCAGAGAAAACTCAGAACTTAACCCCATAGAGGTAATGCCTCCACACCTCTAGCGCAAACACAACCGCAGCGAGTTCCAGGTCGTACGTCGGGTAATTGACTTCGTGAGGCCTCAACTGTCGTGAGGCATACGCCACCAAATTCCGGTGCTGAATAAGCACGCACCCCAGACCCTTTAGTGAGGCATCACAATACACCTCAAATGGTTCATTCGACTCAGGTAACACCAACACAGGCGCGGTGGTCAACTTTTACTTCAACGCTTGAAAGCTCTCCTCACACTCAGAAGTCCAAACAAATGGCGTGTCCTTGTAGGTTAACCTTGTCAATGGCAAAGCTATTTGCGAAAAGCCTTTGATGAATCTCCGGTAGTAGCCAGCTAAGCCCAGAAAACTCCTTATCTCAGTTACTGAGGCCAGTCGCCCCCACTCCATCACTGCTTCCACCTTAGAAGGATCTACTGCTATCCCCTGTTTACTCACTACATGGCCAAGAAACTTCACTTCGTCCTTCCAGAATTCACATTTGGACAGTTTCGCATAGAGTTTACTTTCCTTTAGTATCTGCAACACGATTCTCAGGTGTTCTGCATGTTCTTCTTCTATCTTAGAATAAATTAGTATATCGTCAATAAAGACGACAACGAACTTATCCAAAAACGGCCGGAAGATTCTGTTCATATAATCCATAAACACTGCAGGAGCGTTTATCAACCCAAAAGATATTACAGTGTACTTGTAATGACCATAATGAGTCCTGAAGCGGTCTTAGGGATGTCCTCATCTCTCACCCTTATCTGGTGATAACTGGATCGCAAATCAATCTTGGAGAAAACCTCGGCTCCTTGTAACTGATCCATGAGATCATCAATTCTCGGCACCGGTACTTATTCTTTATTGTGACCTTATTCAGTTGCCTGTAATCCACACAGAGCTGCATACTCCCGTTTTTCTTCTTCACTAGTAACACCAACGCTCCCCACGGAGAAACACTAGCGTGGATAAAGCGTTTACTCATTAAGTCTTCCAACTGAGCCTTGAGTTCGACCATTTCTAAAGGCGACATTCTGAAAGGGGCAATTGAAATTGGCTCCATTCCAGGTACCAACTCAATTGCAAATTCTATCTCTCGGCTAGGAGGGAATTCCTCAATGTCATCTGGAAACACCTTAGGAAATTCGCAAACAACTGGAATTTTCTCTAAACTTTGTTCCTCACCCGACACACTCGCAGCTAACAGCATAATACCCTGACACTCCTGTCCCTGAACAATTTACTACCACGTAGTTCAAGTAATAGCCATTCACCACAACCGGCCCTTCTGATCATTCTGGCATGAAATGCAACGATTTCTCAAAATAGTTCAGCAAAACATGCTTTTTAGGCAACCAGTCCAGTCCCAAGATAAGATCAAGACAGGTCATCGGCAAGCAAATTAAGTCATGGACAAAGTCACGTTGCTTGACCCTAAAAGAAACTTGCGGACATCCTAACCTAGTCACCATGGCTTCATGAGTGGCATTATACACCTTCAGATCATAGCCCAAAACCACAATCTTCAATCCTAACTCACTAGCCTTTTCAAATGCAATGAATGAATGTGTTGCTCCCGAATCAAATAAAGCATTTAAGGTTTGACCAGCCATATCACATTTACCTCGGATAAGTGTATCAGAGCCTTCGGCACTCACAGTTGAGGTAGTGAACATTCGACCAGGTGGCTGTGCCCTGCCAGCACCTTGCCTCTACTTCTCTGGACAGTTTGAGGCTTTATGCCCCGGCTTACCACATGAGTAGCATAAGCCCCAACCGGCTTTACACGGAACACCAAGATGGTGGCTCCCACATCTAGCACAAGCTTGCTCATTCAGAGGCTGCTTCCCAAATTTTTTTTCCCGGGAAATTGTTGTTGTTAGGCCTTCTGAAGCTATTCTGACCCTGAGTCTGTTGTGGTACAAAGCCTCCCTGCTTGAAAGGCAGACCTCTAGGAGCAAAGCTCCTACCTCGATTCTGTGGGAATGGTCCCCTATGGCTTCATTTCTCTGCAACTACCCTTTTCACACAGTCTTCAGCCACTCTGCTCTTATTTAGCAACTCAGAGAAAGTCCTGATCTCCATAGGCCCTACTGAACTGAAGATGTCACTTCGGAACCCTCCTTCATACTTAATGCACTTCCACTCCTCAAAGCCTTTAGGAGCTCCCTGACAGATACGAGAAAAGTGGCATAGTTCTTCAAATTTGTCTGTATACTCGGATACAGACATAACACCCTCCTTTAGCTGTAGTAACTCAAGTTCCTTTGCCGTTCAGGCAGAATTTGGAAAGTACTTCTTATAAAACTCCACTTGGAAAGCATCCCATGAAATAGGGTTATCACCTTGCTGCAGGAGACGTTTGGTTCCTTGCCACCAATGCGATGCTTCTCCAGTAAGCTGATACGTAGCAAACTCGACACACTGCTCTTCAGGCACCAACTGTGCTTGCAGTGCTCGCTCTATGGCCTGAAACCAGGTATCGGCTTCAGTCGGATTGGTGGTTCCCTTGAACTTTGGTGGATTAACCTTTAAGAAGGTTTCCATCATCATTGGGCCCTGAGCTCCATTTCCGCCATTGCCATTATTATTTATCTGTTGTCCAAGAGCCTCCGCGGTGGCCTGCATAGCAGCAGCAATGTTTTCCAACGCTGCCATAAAGTTTACCGGGTCATTTGGGTTGGTTTTCGGTCCTTGAATATCAGTACAACCTCTCCCACGGCCTCGACCGCATCCACGAGGCGCCATCTGGTTCCTATACACACCCAAAAATCGATATCAAGTTCATCAGTCTCAATATCGGAAGTCTAGTGCTTCAAAGTCCTAAATGCATGCTCATGAACGTTTATGCCAGTTATATCAATCAGATATCTTAATAGCACATAAACACATACACAGAGAATACACATAAGCATAGTCAGTTCGTCCCTTAGGCTCTACAGGAACGAAATGCTCTGATACCATAATGTAACACCTTACCATAAAGAGTCTTATGCTTAAGTCATAAAACAGAGGTGGTGAGGTATTACGACCTTTAAAAGTAAAATTTAGTATATATAGTAGTGTGAAAAATGTTTATAACTAGGAGCCTTTGGAGAAAAAGGGGTAAAAATTGTTAAATTGAAAAGCGCAACACCCCGATCGATAACGTAACAAAGCAGATAAAGGATAAGCTAACGTGAGTCTATATACAAGAGAGTGCAAAAAATACAGATATCAAAGCTCAAGACTCAGTTTGTGAAGATAACCGGTCTGAGCATAGAAGTATACATAGATATATAAAGTAAGAGGACCCAAAAGAAACCCAAAAGACAAGTTACAGAACCTGATTCTCCAAAATAACCTCTAAGAGGAGTTAATACAGTATATATATATATATATATATATATATATATATATATATATATATATACAATGGAGATAATAAGTATCTAAGTAAGTACATAAAACCAAATTAAAGTCCCGAGAGCTAAGGATCTTCGCTAAAATAGAAGTCTCCAGCATGCCTCAGCGAGGAGCCTCACGTCCTGCATCTGAAAACCACAAAATCTGTATGGGTGAGAACCGGAGGTTCTCAGCATGGTAACAGTGCCTAAATATCTAACATATAATGTCTTGGGAAAGCCAAAGGCAATCCTAGAACTCCCAATTCATAATCAAAGCGTATGAATATAACTAAACCATGGGAAACGAAAATAGGCAACTAACTAAGGATCTTCAGTCTAACTAAAACTCCCCTTTCCAAATCCTTCAAACCTCCCAACCGCCACTAGTAATTTAATATCACAAACACAATTATATCAAACAAAGAAATGCACAAATAGGAAGAAGATACGGTAGTTAGACAATTAGCAAGTAATTATGCAGTCAATTAGACATTCCAAACAAATCACATATAATGCATATTATGTATGCCTGTCTTAGTGGTTGATGAGTCACATCTGTCAGTTATAAAGCCAACCCGAAAAGTCCTGGTAGCTAACCATTGGACTGTCCCTCTGTTGCGCATCCCCAACTCAAGTTATTCACAAAGATAATCATAATTCATATACAACACCCTCACTGGTGTTTATCCACGGGGGCGAGCTCATCCGGAACTTCACAGTGTCCGGCCACACTTATGATATAGGGTCAGCAGAGTATCGAGCCTCAACCTGGAGCACGTGGTGGGTAGCCACTACTTTCGCCCAAGAAAACTCGTATCTCAGATAGGTGGAGTGAAACAATCACAATATCAATTAATCAGCATATATATGCATTCATTCTCAGCCATAATTCAATATCTATCTCATCCATCCGGCTAATGACCAGCCATAAACAATCATCACATACAGCCATTTGGCTCATATCATACACAGCACTCCACCATCATCCTTAACAACTCATAAAATCATCATTAGTCATAATTCCTCAATATTTCTCTTTTCTTCATCCACAAGTTACCCCTTTCCGTAGCTTCTTTTCAATTACTAGGCATTTTATATTGATTTAGGACTTAAAGGATGAAAATGGAGGCTTCGAAGCTTGAAATTCAATTTTAAAACACCAAAGAAAATTATATTTGCTGGAAATAGGGTCACGGAAGATTACAAGCTTGCTGGGATGGCGAAACATTTAAAAACAAGGTTTTTTATAAAAAAAAAACACAATGCAGTGTGCGTATGCACAGGGGTGTATGTGCGCACGCCCAGAAAGATTTTCAAGATGTGTGCGTACGCATAGAGGTGTGCGTACACACATGAGTAAAGTTTTCCAATTCTGTTTGCTTGCACAAGGCGTGCGAATGCCCTCAACAGAATACATCTCCCAATGTGTGCGTGCGCACAAGGCTGTGTGTGCGCACAGCTTGCAAAACTTCGTTGGTTGTGTGTGCGCACAGAGCGTGCTAGCACTCCCAGCAGTAGTCATATCCCCGTGTATGCTTGTGCACAAGGCTGTGCGTGCACACAGTTTCAAAAATTCATAGGGTGTGCGTGCGCACAAGGCTGTGCGTGCGCACACAAACCAGAAATCACAAATTCTGCAGCATTCACAAAATTCAGATTTTAGACACCAACTTTCAACGATCATATCTCTTTCTACATAATTTAGATTTTCACAAAATTTAAACCATTTTAAAGCTTGTTAAATTATCTTTAATTTGATATAAAATGTATTAAATTTCAAAAATGGTAGCTTAAGATATGATCCATTGAGGTTCATCAAAATTTCATTTTTACAAAAGTTCACTAAATTCTCAATTTACCAAAATTCCAACCAAAGCCAAACCTAAACCACACCAAGCTCCAATATACTTCATAACATACCTTTTGTACCATAAATCACTCTTTTACACCAATTTCCATTCACATTATACCTTCCTTCACCTTAATTATCAAATATTTCACACTAACACATATTTCAAGCAACACAATCACCCATCATCATTATATTACCAATAATCATCATGATCAATCTCAATCTCAATCTTCAACGCCATATTATCAACATCACAATTCATCAAAACAACCCAAATCATCAAATCATCATACATCATCATACCACAATTCCAACAACCAAATTTAATTCAATCCTATCCTATGGGTCACTAGCCTAGGTTTTCACAATTACATTGTATTTTAGATACAGGAAACCGAAACCATACCTTGGCCAATTCCCGTTCAACCCGAATACTTCTAATTTCACTTTTTCCTCAACTTTCAATGTTCCAACACCCTTCAGACAGGTTTCTCAGCACCATAGGCCCATTCCAAGCTCTTCAAGACCTCAATCAAGCTTCAATATTCACATACACACTACCTAAACCACAATTATCACATCCAAATACACACAACTCAATACCCAAATGCCTTAATTCAAAAATTTCACTAGGGTTGAGATCTCTTACCTTACCCAAGGATCAAAGAGGCAAGAAGAAGCTTTTCCTTTAAGCTAATTGGATCTTATAACATCAAAACTAAAAAATCTCAACACTTTACCCACTAAATTTCGAAATCAAGGGCTGGAGATTCAGAGAGAAATTCAGGGCTTACCTCAAGAACAAAGTTATGGGTTTTGTAGATCTCGCCGCCGTGGTCGCATGGCCGCAAATGGTGCGGCGATCGAAGCTCCGGATCGAAAGTTACGTCACTTTGAATCACAAGTGAGGTTTGTGATTTTTGTGAATGGTTCTTCCCTCTTGCTGCACTTGCAGCGTGTTTTTGTGCTTGTGGGGGAGAAGAGAGTGTTGAACTCTCTTGTTTAATGAGACTTGGCTGGGCCTTGGGCCTAGTATGGGTCCGGTTGGCCCTGTTTGGTCCGTTCGGCCCAATCTTGGGCCGATTTCTTTAAATTGGTGTCAAAATTTCTGTTTTAATTTTCTCTATCATATTAAGTCATAAAAATTACATTTCTAATTTTCTAGAATAAATTTTAATTTATGGGTTAATTAGTCATTAATTAACTAGGTTTTACACGGACGATTCCTATATCTCACCAATACTCGTTCGGACATTGCTTTTGCAATTGGGAAGCTCAGCCAATTTTTGTATTGTGCAACTGATGACCATTACAAGGCAGCACTACATGTTCTTCGATACATCAAGAAATCTCCTTCTAAGGGTCTTTTCTTCTCTTCAAATAATGATCTCAAATTGACTGGTTATGTTGATTCGGATTCAGCAACTTGTTTCGATACTCGTCGATCAATAAATGGGTATTGTTTTTTCTTAGGTTCTTCATTAGTGTCTTGGAAGAGTAAGAAGCAAAAAACCGTAGTATGTTCTTCCTCAGAAGCTGAATATCGTGCCATGGCACAAGCAACTTAGGAAGGTCAATGGCTTCTTTATCTTCTTAATGACTGCCATGTATCTCATGCTCAGCCAATCAATCTCTATTGTGACAATCAATCTGCGCTGTATATTACAGCTAATCCGGTCTTTTACAAAAGAACCAAGCACATTGAAGTAGATTGTCACATTATTCGTGAAAAGTCTCAAACAGGGGTGCTGAAATTGCTACCTATTGAATCAGCTCATCAAACGCCTGATTTACTTACTAAAGTGTTATCATCGGGTGTCTTTGAACATTTACTTTTTCAAGTTGGGGATGCTTGACTTACACGCCCCACTTGAGGGAGGATATTCTATGGATGATAAGAGGTTAAAGGTTTCAACAAGTCTTAATTCAAGGATGATGATAATAATGTTGCTGAACTTGCAATTAATTCAATTAGTTTCAACTTGAGAGAGGATGTTGGAGATGATATTAAGCTGGTATCTAATGGCTCACAAAAGGAAGTTATAATTGATTATGGTTAGATAATTTTTTGATAGTATTTGTTTTTGTAACTTTAGTTAGAATGATAGAAAAGTTTGTTTTGGTTAGAGGTTAAAGCTAGCAATAGTAATTACCTCATAACCATAGTTAATTTATTTAACATATTGAGTTAGGTTTTAGTAAGGTTAATTTTCTAATAGCTATAAATAGTGGATAACAATATGTACTCTGGTATACTCTGTGGTTTTTCTTTCAATTTTAAGTTTTGTTTTTGTTCATATGACAAATTCACTTTCTCTGAGTCTTCTTCTTCCATTTCAATCTTATTTTTTTCAATAAAATCATATCCAGAGATTACGATTTTATCATATCCTTTCTGTTTGATTTATGATTATGTTTATTATTCTTATTTTATTCAAATATCCTTATTTTATTCAAAGATCCCTTCTCTTTGATTTATCTATATCAATGTTACTATTCGTCTCTTATTTATTTTGTCTTGCTTTATGGCCTACGAGAACATCAAATCAAGGTTTATGAGTTTGCATTCTATATGTTATAACGTTATAGGCATTTCGTTATGAGTCACAAGTGTCATAACATAAATAAATGAGAAGCATCTAAAAGTCACACCACTCCAACTAACAAAGCCTTTTGAAAATAATAATTGAACAACATTATATTATCATTGTTTTTATTTTAAAACTCGGAGTGGTTAGGGATGGATACAATGACACCATATAGATAAATTATTGAGAAATTTTTGTTTCTCACCCCTTTTTCTGTACCATCTTAAAAAATGTGGTGCAAAGTAATATGCTACTTGATTGAGCTAAAAAGACTACTACATTATAAGATGGTTAGGAGCGGGATATCAAGGACATAGATACAAAAATATTAAGCACTTACCCAAATTTATATTAAGGATAGGGGACAGGCGATTGTTTCAGCCATAGTTATGCAAAGTGAGAGAATTAGGATACACTGTGTATTTTATTTATTTTCTATTGAGTGACTACAATTGTGGTTATGATTTTTGTTTTTATTTATTATATGATCATTTAATATGAGTAAAGTTTGTTATTGTTTTTACCTTTATAATTTAGTACGTCCACTTTCTATCTTAGTATCACTAGGTCCACTTATACTTCCCAACTAGTAACGATTCTTGTGATCAAGGTTCTCACTATTTTCAAATAACTTTCAAAAATGAAAAGTAGTTATCCATTTTTTTTATGAAATATTTTATATAAAGATTTTATTTGTTTTAAGTCTTGTAAAATTTGAGTATCAACAACCAATATAATCCAAATAAAGCTTAAGGCTAGTTTAAAAATATTAGGATGTTACAGGATGCCAAATATTTTCTCCCAATAATCAATTGCATTGATCCATACTGTAGTTGCAAAAGCATTTTGGTTTTTATTACTATTTTCTGTAATAAAGAGAAAGAAAATTAACCCACGTGACTTTGTTTAGTGGTTAGTTCACTAGTCTACTTAAGTAAGTGTCGTAAATTCGAATTCAATCTTGTATATCCAACAATTTATTAACCACCAGCAAACTTTTAAATAAAACTCTGATCCACATAAGATTAGTCATTGACCTGCCAAACTAAAAAATATCCTGAAAAATAAAAAAAGAAAGAAATGAAGGAAATTAGAATATATAATTTGGTGCACAAAAATATCTTGACTATATTTTTTGAGATATAACCCTCTTTCCCTTTCTCTTTTTTTTTCCTTTCTCATTTTGAGGTGTAATACATTTTCATTTGCTTTACCTTTTAACCAAATATACTTGAAAGAATTTAAGGGTCTAATATAAATCCAACTTTTCCTATTTAATATTTAATAAAATATCTAATATTTGATAAATTAATTTTAAATGTGAACTTTTAATTGAAATTTCATCATGATAATAATTACGATTGTTATATAAGTCAATTCAATGCATTAAATCGTGATTATTTAGACAAATAAAATAGACAAAAATGTTTTTATTATGTTGACTTTTAAATAGGAAGTGGCCAATCTATTTCAAGTTAATAATTGACTTTAAATTGGTTTAATATTAAAAAAAATAACATCATTTCTAAATTTGATATTGTCATTCTCATTTTATGTATTTTTCAATTTATATCCTTCAGTTTCATTCTTTTGTTTTCACTGATGATAGAAAAAAATAATTTTATTAAGGATAATTTTGAAATTTAAAAAGTGACATATCATTTTATTTTTAAATTTATATATAATTAATTTTTTGATATTATTTTTAGTTAATATATTTTTTTTAGAACTAATACACAAATTAATCCTAAAGTTACACTTATACTTCAATTTGGTTCTCAAAATTTCAACTTACTCAATTTAGTCCCCTAACTTAGTATTTGTGATCCATGTTAGTTCTTGATTCTGTTTTTGTTATAAAATCATTAATGATATGGGAGATAAACTGATGACGATCACGTTGGACTTTTTAATACTAGTTACCTGACCTGATATTTAAAATGCTTTACCTCAATTTGCTCCACAAGAAACCATTAAAACTTTTAATATTAGGATTAGGATTTTAAATGCAAATAAGAAGCAAAATGAAGTAAAAAAAATTTTCAATTGCCACTTCAGATATAGAAAGTCTAGTAGACTAGCCGTTAGTCCATCTCAACATGTCGTTAACGGTTCTATAACAAAAACAAACTCAATGACTAACGTGAGTCACAAATCTAAGTTGAATGACCAAATTAAATAAATCAAAACTTTAAAGACTAAATTGAGATGTGAGTGTAATTTCAAACACTAATTTAAATATTAACTCTTCTTTTAATTTGAAAGTTTCTCTGAAGTTTTTTCTTGGTTTAGACAGAGAGAACCGGAGAGATTGGATTGGTTCACACTTGAAAATGTGAAAATTTTAGTGGGTTACAATTGTAGTGTTGCAAAAGTAAATAATTTGGACTTAATCAACCAATATTTTTTTTTGTATTTTTTTTATTTTTTATGGTATCTTTCAGTTTGATAGGTTAGAACTGATTTATCGTGAAACTGAACTTCATTAAAAAATTTGTCATTGACTAATAAATTATTACATGCACAAGAAAAAGATTAAAACTCCCAACTTTTGCTTAAGAAAACAAGTGATTTTTTTTTTGTATATTATTAGAACAAAATACAAAGGGTTTTCAATGGAAAAACAGGGTAAAATTTCTTAGGCCCAATCCACTTATTTTGGTCAGTAAACAAATTGTTCAAATGAGTTTGATCAATTTTGATTTGACAGTTATTGCAATGTAAGGCAGTTTACGCCGTTCTTGAGGAAGAGTTTAGTTGAGGAATAAAAATAAATGGAAACTTTTTAATAGATTACTTGTATTTGTTAAGGAAAAAAAATCATGTTAGATTAGCGATTTTTTTTGGGGCGCGCTTCTACTTCTAGACTACGTTATAAATATAAGTATGAAAATATAAGAAAGAAAATGGGTTCTTCAAGTTCCATCCTGGCCTCATTAAAACTTTTGGAAAACAACACCAAAAATAGTTTTCTTATTTTCCCTTTTGGGTTCAGGACAAGTATTTATTTTCTTGTTTTTACTCAAGCAGATAGATGATAGATTTGGGCGGATTAAAAAAATGAGAAAAAGACAACAAATATTAATGTACTGGTCCAGCACAAAATAAAACTAATTCCATCCGAAAAAACAAAAACTATGAAAATCAAAGCGCATTCTCTTGTATTTTCTATGGGGAAGTCAGATATTATTGATAAACAAAAGAGATAATAGGATTGCTATTGTTCTATCTAACATGTTAAACATGAAAGTGAAAATGAGAGAGAGATAGGGTTGAATTGAACCATTGCATTTACTAATTCAATGTTTAAAACTTGCCTCTAAATAAAATAATAAATAAAGTAATCCTGGTACTTCTTGTATTTATTTATTTATTTATAAATAAATAATAGTGTTTGAGCCGCTAAATTTGTTGGTACCGTTAATGCCTACTTTACAACTGCGGCTAAAAAAAATAACTGTCTGAAAATTTGGTTCTTTTCTGTGATGTATCATGTATGCATATGTTTACCCATTGGCCAGCGGCAAACCCTTAAATGGAGTTCAGTACCGCGACGGATTAGTCCTTGACCTGCCGGGTTGGGGGATACCGTGAAAAACCAAAAAAATGTATGCATATGTTTGACACAGTTTATTCCATTTGTGCATTGGGGCAGCTTAGGGGTGGCAAGCGGGGAAGCTCGCCCCGCCCCGCCCCGCCCCGTCTAGTGAGACGGTCCCAGAATCCCATCCCACCCCGCCTAACGGCAGGCTGGCGGACCGGCGGGCTAAGCCCACCAAATAACCTTTTTTTTTTACCTTTTAACTATTAAGATAATATATATAAAGATATAAAAAAATCTCTTTTGTTTTTTACTTTTAACTATTATAATTTCTAAAAGAATAAACAAATTATAATTTTTGTATTCACAAACATTAAAGTCTTTGTAATTATAAATGTCTAATAAACATGATTATAAACCAAGTTTTCATCCAAAACATAATTATAAATATTGTTTCCAAAACAAAATAAACATAATCCAGAACATAATTAACAATATTGTCTCTAAAACAAAACAAACATAATCTAAAACACTCAATTTTCATCTTCATTCTCTTGTAAGTTGGGTTGGAAAAAGTTGGATTTTGGTAAAAAAATTGTAAAAATACCCCTTACTAAAAAAATACTAAGCCCGGCGAGGAAGCCCGCCCCGCCCCGCCAAAGCCCGCCAAAACCAGCGGTTTAAGCGGTGCGGGTTAAGCGGGCTTTTGCTATTTGGCGGTCCCAATTTTCCAGCCCGACCTGCCTTTTTTGGCGGGTTACGCGGGCCGGCCCGGCGGGTTTAGGCCCGTTTGCCACCCCTAGGCAGCTCTCTTAAAAAATGTCGATGGAGTGAAATACAAAATTTATTCAATTTAATTTTAATGCACGGTATATTTTTATAATTATATAATTAAATTTATATATTTAAATAACTAGAAATTATTTTGTATAGGGAGAAAGCAATGGTACTTTCTTCAAATATTGGAATTTAGGGTGATTTTTAGAATTGTGGAGTCATCAGAAATGTTGGTCAACATGCAGATTCTGTGTTGTTCATCACGCAGCTTACGTGCTAACGTGTCACCGATGCAAGGTGCAAGAGACAAGAGACAAGAGGCAACCATACATACAAGAAGCAACCATACATACTCATTTCAACCTTGCTCCATGCAAGAAGCAACCATACATACTCAGCTCATCAAGCGAAGGTGTCTTCATCCAAGTATCATGCAGGCCACGTGTCAACACCCAAACAGCATGCAGCATGCGAGTTGATGACGCTACGCCACGTGCATGCCACCGAGGCAACACGCAGGCTGTGTGTTGGGTGCACTCTGCCATGTGTCCACCATGCAGCAGCACGCAAGCTACGTGTTGGTCTCGCTGCGCCACTGACGTTAGGATTTTTGCCAGTAAAGAATGTCATAAAAATAGTCGCGTTGTAGATATAGTCTCTAAACCGACAGAAATCCCTTCGTACAAACGTTTTGGTTGTCACAAGTAACAAACCCCTTTTTAAAATTGATAACCGAGTATTTAAACCTCGGGTCGTCTTCTCAAGGAATTGCAGGGAAGTATGTTCTTATTATTAGTTATGAAGATTGTAAATTGGGGGTTTTGGAAGTAAGGTGGGAATATGTTATATGACAAGTAAAATAAAATAAAAATAATAAAATCTCTTGGCAAGGTATAAGAAATTGGAAGTCCAGACTTAGTTATCCTTATCAATAACAATGAAAGTTGAATCTTAATTTCACTTAGTTAACCCTTACTTAAAGCAGAGGAAGGTCAAGTGACTAATTAGTTGATCTTTAAATCCTAGTTAATTCCTAAGAAAAGATTGGGATTATTGAAGTTCAATTCAATTGGCAAGATAATAATTAACAATTATGCTATTAAGTTGGATAACTCCTGAGTTACTGATTTCTTAACCAAGACCAAAAGGAGAAGAAGTAAATCTACTGGAATAAAAATGCCTTCAGATGGGAAGCAATAATCATGTAAATAAAAGAAAGCAATATTAAACTGAAATACCTCAAATTACATTAGCAAAAGAACTTAAATCTAACATAGACATGCATGAAAAAATAAATAAAATAAAGAACCTGGGATTCAGAGTCATTCCTAAAACTAAGAGAAGTCCTAAATCCTAATCCTAAGAGAGAGGAGAGAACCTCTCTCTCTAAAAACTACATCTACTCCTAAAATTATGAATTGTGAGAGCCTTCCTATGAATAAATGCATTCTTCCACTTTATAGCCTCTAATATGTGTTTTCTGGGCCGCAAACTGGGTCAGAAACAGCCCAGAATTCGCTGGTTTCAGATTTTGTCACGCTGGTTTTTCGTCACTGCGACGCGGCCGCATGGATCACGCGGCCGCGTCACCTAGCTTCAGGGGAACTATAGCATATTATATATCAAATCGAAGCCCCAGACGTTAGCTTTCCAACGCAACTGAAACCGCGTCGTTTGGATCTCTGTAGCTAAAGTTATAGCCTTTTGAGTGCAAAGAGGTCAGGCTGGACAGCTTAGCAATTTCTCCAACTTCTTGTATTCCTTCCACTTTTGCATGCTTTCTTCCCATCCTCCAAGCCATTCCTGCCTTATAATATCTAAAAACACTTAACACACATATCAAGGCATCTAATGGTAATAAGAGAGGATTAATAATAAGCAAATATAAGATCAAAGAAGCATGTTTTCAATCAAAGCACATAATTAGGAAGGCAAATGTAAAACCATGCAATTAATATGAATAAGTGGGTAAAGAGTTGATGAAATCCACTCAATTGAGCATAAGATAAACCATAAAATAGTGGTTTATCAACCTCCCCATACTTAAACACTAGCATGTCCTCATGCTAAGTTCAAGAGAAGCTATAAAGATGAAGAGGAATGGTAGAAAGTATGAAATGCAACCTATCTATATGAATGCAACTACATGCAAAATGTTTCTACCTACTTGGTTAAAAATAAATAAATTCTCTAAGGCAATTATAAATCAGATTCCACTAATTCAAATCATATAAAATACGGCACAATTAAACTTGTAAGAAGATAGCTCATGAAAGCAGGGAACATAGAATCAAGCATTGAACCCTCACTGGTAGTGTGTATCACTCTAATCTCTCAAGTGTATAGGATTATTCACTCTACTCTTCTCTAGTCATGCTTTCTAAACCTTGTTCTTCATCTAACCAATCAACAATATTTAATATACTAATGCAAACGTCATGAGGTCTTTTTCAAGGTTGTAATGGGGCTAAGGTAATGGTAAAGGTATATATATGGCTAAGTGAGCTTTATAAATTGAATCTTTAATTAACCTAAGCTCTCACCTAATATACATATACTCTATATACTTTTAAATCCATGCCTAGCTACCCATAATTCCCACTTTTGTATAATTCCCATACTCATGTACCAAATTTTCTTTAATTTTTTTATCACATGTGCATTGATCTTTTATTAAACTTAATATTTGGGGTGATTTTGTCCCCTTATTTATTTATTTATATTATATATATATATATATTTTTTTTTTTCTTTTTCTCTTTTTCTCTTTTTTTTTTTGTAGAGAAATAAACATAACTTATCAATGCACATGGATTTTTTATTATTTTTCTATTTTGGTTTTTCATGAGTAGGTTCCAAATTCCTAATATTCAAATAAATTAGAAACATGTTACATTCCCTTATCAACCCATGTTCCCACAATTTCCCCACACTTAATTGATGCACAATCTCTAACTTAAGCTAACCAAAGATTCAATTTAGGATAATTAATTTGTTTTTTTGCTTAAGGTTAGTAATGTGGTTATAGAACAAGAGGGGATTAAAAGCTCAAGGGGCTAACAAAGGTGATGTAAAAGGTAGGCTTATTTGGGATAAGTGAGCTAATAACAAATATGGTCTCAATCATACGCAAGCATGTAAATATACTAAACAAAGGACATATAGACTGGAACAAAATACAGATTACAATCATAGAGAAGGAAACACACAGGAATAAAATATTTATGGTTAAATAATGTAACCATGTAAATAAGCTCAAAGTCTCACAGGTTGTGTGTTCTTTGACTCAAAAACCATGTTCCAAATACAACTTCAAACAAATTTAACACATAAAAAATTTTAAAAATTTTTTATTTAAATTAGTGAAATTTTTTTTTTCAAAAATAGGATCTTAAAAAGAGATTTATTATTTTAACCAAGTAGTAACTAAATGCACAAAATCAAATAAATATGCAGATGCAACAATGAACAAAGAAAATAAAATATTGGTGTTTGAGACAGGAAAGTACTAACCCATGGAGATCGGTATCGACCAACCTCCCCACACTTAAAGATTGCACCGTCCTCGCTGCATGCTAAGATGTGCAAGTGGATGGGGGTTGTGGTTTCTCAGCTGGGCTCTTTTTGTTCCTTTCCTTGCTGTTGATTTGGGAATGGCTTTCTCTTTTCCTTTCTTGGTGGCCATCCTGAAAAAGGGAAGAGAAAGTAAATTAAATTCAAAGAGATATATATAGCAAGGAAGACAACGGAAAAGGTGGTGATGGATGCACATTAAGATATAACTGACATTATCACATGCTCGCGAGTACATGTGAAAAGCCAACAATGGGAAATAGCTAGTGCATGTAAAGACAAGTGAATGCAAGGTGTTTATTGGCATGCCGGCAAAGGGCATGAGCAGCATAGACCAAGCAATACTTTGTAACAAACCATCACGTTTGTATTGACAATTAATTTCAATTAATACAATAGTAAAGGGAGTTTATGAAAAGCAAGCATTCAGAGTAGTAGGATAAAAGATACTGAAAAGTAGTGCACAATGCCATACGGGCGTTTTCACAAACACATAGCATGCATGTTAAATAATCTAATGAAAATAATAAATTGAACATGCAAGCAACCCTTTAAAAATAAATATATATATATAATTGTCAAATAATTCCTCTAATAATCCACAAGTAAAACTTTCTAACACCAATGAAAATAATGCAATGAATGAAAGTATGTAAATAAACTAAAATAAAATAAAAAGAAAAATAAGAGAGATGAGAAGGGAAAGAAGATAAGAAAGGAAGAAGAAAGAAATAAGAAAAGATAAGAAAAATAAGGATTAGAGAAGAAAAGATAAGAAAGTTGGCTGATCTGGATATGTTGTGCGACGATGACGACGCGGTCGCGTGGTGCGCGATAAGGTTGGGTGACGCGGACGCGTGGGGCACGCGATCGCGTGACTCGATTTGTGGCGCGAGTGCAGCCTCGTGGTCGCACAACTCTCTGTCCAAAACTCAGTATTGCCAAAATCCAGGGTGACGCGGTCGCGTGGTTGACGCGATCGCGCGGGTGGCCTTATTTCCAATATGATGCGGACGCGTGGGTGACGCGTTCGCGTGGCAGGGCTTGTGCTACTAGCACGGGTCCAGCCCAACTCCAGCTCAACTTTTGACCATGCACCTGGTTGACGTCGATTTTCAGGTCACGCGGCCGCGTGGGGCACGCGGTTGCGTGGGAGGCCAGTATTCCCCTGCGACGCGGATGCGTTAGTGACGCGGTCGCGTGGGACGAATTGTGCCACTGGCACGCCTCCAGCCTCGCTCCAGCGTGACTCTCTGTTCATTTTTATTTTCTCTTCTCTCCTTGCGACGCGGACGCGTCGCTGATGCGGTCACGTCGCGTGGCACTTTTTTTTTTTTATAATCTGAAAAAAATATGCAGAATGCAGTGTTAATATGAATGTGATGCAAAACTTCCAAGTTCAATATAATAAAATAAAATAAAACTCAAAAATAAATAAAACTAAATAAAAATGAAAAAGGACGATCATACCATGGTGGGTTGTCTCCCACCTAGCACTTTTAGTTAAAGTCCTTAAGTTGGACATTTGATGAGCTTCCTGTTATGGTGGCTTATGCTTGAACTCATCCAGGAATCTCCACCAGTGTTTGTGATTCCAGTAACCTCCGGGGTCCCAAACTAGGCATGTAAAACCCTTGAGCAGCTTCAAAAAGATTCTTAGACTCCCGGGGTGTTGGATGTCAGAACAGATTCCAGGATCCCAAACTTTACTTTTACACCCATTTTTGTCGGGATCTGTATTTTTCCAGCCGGGTGAAAGGTGATCTGAATTCTCACTGCAGCGACCAAACAGCTTCCTAGACCCATTCAGTTGAGTTTTATACCAACCTTTGCGTTTGAACTTAAAGCTTCCAACCATGATGAACCTTGCAGGACAATTCTTACCACTGGCCATTTTCCTCTTACTCTTAATGCCACAAAGAGCTCTAAGTTGACCATCCGTCTCCAATAGCCCATATTCAAGTGGAATTAGAAAGCTATGGGATATGAATTTTACCCACTTGAATGTTGTGAAGGATGATGGCGACTTAGGGGGAGGGGTTTCCAACAACTTTGGCAAGGTAATTTCAAGCTCCACTCCCTTGTGCTCTTCTTTGGCATCTTCTACCTCTTGATCAACCTCTACAAAATCTTCAACTATGATCTGCCTTGGAGGTTGTACGCTCTTCTCAACATCAACATCAAACACCGTGGAAGGAGGCTCTGTGACTGGACTTTCCAATGGAGGTACAACATCTCTTAAGTCCGCAACCACTTCTTCCTTTTTAATAATTGCTGCTTTGTCCAGTTGTTTAAGTATAAAATCGATCTCATCCTCGATGTTTTTCTTTCCATGACAACTCCTTTCAACTATTCTTTCATCTTCAAGGGTCTCTCCTACCCTTACCCGTATGGCCTCCTCTAGCTCTTTATGAAGTATGGATTCGCGAAGATGATTCCTTCTTTCCTGTTCCATATCAATAGCATAATTGGGATCATTTTGCTCTTGGATTGATGGATGTGGGTGCTCTTCCATGGATGGTGGTGATGGGATGGAGAGATTATTCTGTGGTTGACAAGGAAGTGCACTAGAGCTTGAGGGTTGATTGTTGAAGGTATTCGGTGGTCTGATTTGGGCGACGAGAGCTTGTATAGTAGAGTTTAGATTGGCAAGTGCTTTCTCCATAGAGATTTGGGGTGAATCTATGTATGGTTCATTTGGTTCATAAGGTAGTTGGTATGGTGGTTGAGGGTTAGGGTCATATGGAGGTGAATGGTGGAAAGGGGCTTGTGAGTATGGTGGTCCAAAGTCATGTTGAGGAAAGGGTTCATAGGCATATGGTGGTGGTTGTTGATAGTCCATTGGAGGTGGTTGTTGCCATGGGGATTGATCAAATCCTTGTGGCTCCTCCCATTTTTGATTGTTCCAACCTTGATGCCTGTTCTCATTGTAATTTTTTCTTCCTGCAACATTATTGTAACCAGACTCATAGCCAAAGGGGTGAGAGTTCATAGTAGAAAATAGAAATAAAAAATTAAAAATGAAAATAAAAATAAATTTGAATTAAAAGGTTATTTAAATTTGTATATTGAAAATTAAATTTTGAAATTTTGAAATTTTGAAATTTTGAAATTTTGAAATTTTGAATTTTAAATTTGTGAAATTTGAATTTTTGAAAATTGAAATTTGAAAATTGAAAATTTTTAAATTTAAATTTTTGAAAAATTTTAAATATGAATTTTGAAATAAGATAAGATAAGATAAAAATTTAAAAAATAAAAATCTGAAATATTATTTTTTTTCGAAAAAATTAATAAAAAATATTTTAGAATTTATGAGGAAAGAGAAAAATAATAAAATGACACCAAAATTCAAATTTTTAGATCAAAACGAAGAAAACAACTAAGAACAGTTTGAAGGTCAAGATGAACGCGAAGAACAACACGAAGATCAAGATGAACACTAAGAGCAAATTTTTGAAAAATTTTGTAATAAAAACCAATAACCTCTTAATTTATGAAAAAGCAAAAATAAAAACAAAAATAAAAACAAATAAACAAGCAAAAATAAAAAAAAAATATTTACAATAACCAATAATAAGGCACACGTTTGCAATTCCCCGGCAACGGCGCCATTTTGACGTTAGGATTTTTGCCAGTAAAGAATGTCATAAAAACAGTCGCGTTGTAGATATAGTCTCTAAACCGACAGAAATCCCTTCGTACAAACGTTTTGGTTGTCACAAGTAACAAACCCCTTTTTAAAATTGATAACCGAGTATTTAAACCTCGGGTCGTCTTCTCAAGGAATTGCAGGGAAGTATGTTCTTATTATTGGTTATGAAGATTGTAAATTGGGGGTTTTGGAAGTAAGGTGGGAATATGTTATATGACAAGTAAAATAAAATAATAATAATAAAATCTCTTGGCAAGGTATAAGAAATTGGAAGTCCAGACTTAGTTATCCTTATCAATAACAATGAAAGTTGAATCTTAATTTCACTTAGTTAACCCTTACTTAAAGCAGAGGAAGGTCAAGTGACTAATTAGTTGATCTTTAAATCCTAGTTAATTCCTAAGAAAAGATTGGGATTATTGAAGTTCAATTCAATTGGCAAGATAATAATTAACAATTATGCTATTAAGTTGGATAACTCCTGAGTTACTGATTTCTTAACCAAGACCAAAAGGAGAAGAAGTAAATCTACTGGAATAAAAATGCCTTCAGATGGGAAACAATAATCATGTAAATAAAAGAAAGCAATATTAAACTGAAATACCTCAAATTGCATTAACAAAAGAACTTAAATCTGACATAGACATGCATGGAAAAATAAATAAAATAAAGAACCTGGGATTGAGAATCATTCCTAAAACTAAGAGAAGTCCTAAATCCTAATCCTAAGAGAGAGGAGAGAACCTCTCTCTCTAAAAACTACATCTACTCCTAAAATTGTGAATTGTGAGAGCCTTCCTATGAATGGATGCATTCCTCCACTTTATAGCCTCTAATCTGTGTTTTCTGGGCCGCAAACTGGGTCAGAAACAGCCCAGAATTCACTGGTTTCAGATTTTGCCATGCTGATTTTTCGTCACTGCGACGCGGCCGCATGGATCACGCGGTCGCGTTGCCTAGAGTCAGGGGAACTATAGCATATTATATATCAAATCGAAGCCCCGGACGTTAGCTTTCCAACGCAACTGAAACCGCATCGTTTGGACCTCTATAGCTAAAGTTATAGCCTTTTGAGTGCAAAGAGGTCAGGCTGGACAACTTAGCAATTTCTCCAACTTCTTGTATTTCTTCCACTTTTGCATGCTTTCTTCCCATCTTCCAAGCCATTCCTGCCTTATAATATCTGAAAACACTTAACACACATATCAAGGCATCT
Organism: Arachis hypogaea; assembly: GCF_003086295.3. NCBI lineage: Eukaryota > Viridiplantae > Streptophyta > Magnoliopsida > Fabales > Fabaceae > Arachis > Arachis hypogaea. The sequence continues at coordinate 29,805,160 of NC_092055.1, forward strand.
AATGGTAATAAGAGAGGATTAATAATAAGCAAATATAAGATCAAAGAAGCATGTTTTCAATCAAAGCACATAATTAGGAAGGCAAATGTAAAACCATGCAATTAATATGAATAAGTGGGTAAAGAGTTGATGAAATCCACTCAATTGAGCACAAGATAAACCATAAAATAGTGGTTTATCAGCCACTTGTCTAGCATGCAGCATGATGAACTGAAGATTGATGGTTTAGAATTTACAATAAATTCTCGTAGCAAGTATAGTTTCTAAATCAAGCAATCATCCTTTCATACAAAAGTTTGGTTGTTACAAGTAACAAAACCCAATAAAAATAAATAACCGAAGTATTTAAACCTCGGGTCGTCTCTCAAGGAGTTGCAGGGCAGTATGATTTATTATTGGTTATGAAAAATTATATATTTTTGGGTTTTTGAAATAGGAAACAAGTAATTTAAATAACAAGAAAAATAAATTAATAATTAATAAAATTTCTTGGCAAGGTATGAGAATTTGAAATCCTATCCTAGTTATCCTTACCAGGTGTGATGAGAGTTGGATTTTGCTCCCACTTAAATTAACCCTTGATAAACAAAGGAGAGTCAAGTGGACTAATTAAATTGATCCTCAAGTCCTAGTCAACTCCTATGGAAAGACTAGAGTTATTGGAGTACAAATTAACCAGCAGAGAATTCCAATTTCAATCAACAGCTGAGTTTGATAACTCAAGTGTTGCTAACTACTTAACCAAAGCCAAAAGGGGAAAATAAATCTAAATTGAATTAAAAGCATCATAAAATAATCATTAATCTGAAATACCTCAAATTGCATTTAAACATAAATTCAAATCCTAACATGAAAAGTTTGTAAATCAATAATGAAAAGATAAATGACAATTAAAGTAATGGAATAAATGAAAGTAGAAAATAAATTTAAAGGAATATTAAACCTGTGATTGAAAAAGAAATAAACCTAACCTTTAAGAGGAATCCTAATCCTAAATCCTAAGAGAGAGAAGAGAACCTCTATCTTTAAAACTACATCTAATCCTAAAATTGTGTATATTGTATCTATTACTTAGTTGCTCTACGTATATCCTTTGATTCCTCCATTCTCTGACTTATATTCTGTGTTTCTGGTTTGGATTTGGGCCGAAAAAGGATCCAGAAATCGCCGGGGGCGTTTTCTGCAGATTCTTGTACGCGTATGCATCATTTGCGTTCTACTCAAGGCGTGCGTTCGCGTCGTCCACGCGTACACGTCGATGCTATTTCGCGCTTGGCACGCGTTCGCATCGTCCATGCGTTCGCGTCACTGCCTTTTCTTCAAAACTCCATTTTTGTGCTTTCCTTCCATTTTTTGTATGTTTCCTTTTTGTCCTTTGAGCCATTCCTGCCCTATGAGATCTGAAAATACTTAACACACAAATCACGGTATTGAATGGTAATAAATGATAATTAAAATTAATATTTTTAAAGCATAGGAAACATGTTTTTCACATATATCATAATATAAGGAAGGAATAGTAAAACCATGCAATTTACATGAATAAGTGGGTAAAGGATTGAATAAATCACTTAAATTGAGCACAAAATACATCATAAAATATGGGTTTATCAACCTCTCCACAGTTAAATAATAGCATGTCCTCATGTTAAATCCAAGAGAAAGAGTAAAGTTAGAATGGTGGAATCTCATGCAATGCAATCTATTCTAAATACAAATTACCTACATGAATTATGCAATTTTAATTATCATCCACCTATATATATAGAGCTTACATGTGGTTAATTTGTTTCATATTCTCAAGGAATCATACATGCATAGCCAAACCTAGATCATGGTAAAACACTTTCACAATTGAGTTGGGTAAAGATATTTCACAAACTTGCAAGACAATTAACAATTAATCAGAGATATATGGTGATGAGCTATTGAACCCTCACTGGATTTGTGTTTACTCTCTAGTCACTCAGTGTTTGGGGTTAATCACTCTATTCTTTTCTATTCCTGCTTTCTAAAACTTTGTTCTTCATCTAACCAATCAACAAATATTGAATACAGACATACAAAAATTATGAGGTCTTTCTCAAGGTTGTAATGGGGCTAAGGTAAGGGTAAGGGCATATATAAGGCTAAGTGAGCTAACAAAGTGAATCATTGATTAGTCTAAGATCTCACCTAACATATACTTTATATAATTTAAAATGCTTTACCTAGCTACCCAAATTTTTTCACTTTTTTATTACATACTCATGTACTAACTTTACTTTGATTTTTTCACCTTATGTGCATTGATTTCTTTACTAAGCTTATTATTGGGGTAATTTTGTCCCCTTATTTATCTATTTATATTATAAAAAGGATATTTTTTTAAAATATAAACATAACATTTTCAATGCACATGGTATTTTTATTTATTTTGGTTTTATATGAGTATGCTCCCAAAATCCTGATTATTTTATTACTTTAATCCTTTCCTATCAACCCATGTTCCCATGTTTCCCCACACTTAGTGGATACACAATCTCTATCTTAAGCTAACCAAGGATTCAACTTGGGATTTTTAATTTGTTTTTCTGCTTAAGGCTAGTAATGTGGTTATAGAACAAGAGGGGATTAAAAGCTCAAGGGGGCTAACAAGGGTGATGTAAAAGGTAAGCTTATTTGGGATAAGTGAGGAAAAATTTAAATGATGGCCTCAATCATCTCTTGGTATGTATCTATATTCTATATTGGACATATAGATTGAAATAAAGTAAAGATTACAAGCATAGAAAAGAAGCGTGAAACACACAGGAATGAAATTTATGGTTGAATGTAACCATACAATTAAGCTCAAAAACTCACAGGCTGTGTGTTCTTTGGCTCAAAAATCATATATCAGTTATGTATGTCATGCAAGTAGAAATCAAAGGTTCCCATTATTCTCAATGTGAATCTTAGGGTGGCTTTTAAAATCTTAGTGTTTTTCCTTGAAAAATATTGTGTAAATTAACCAATCAATTATTGCTATATATATATATATATATATATACATACAGTGTGTGGATTGTTGTGATTTTGTTATACTAAAGTTTTTAGTTTACTCTTTTTATTTTCAATTAACCCAATTTATCGTATGCTAAAAGGGTAAACTAAACTAATTAATCCATATATTCTATATCACAACTTAATAACTAAAATCGCAACTAGACTAAACTAAATATCTAAGATAAATATATAAACCAAAGTGCAAAATGCAGAAATAAAGTAAAAATACAGCAAAATGTGCAAGTACTGAAAGATAAATAAGATAAGGTAAAATAAAAATAAAATAAAATATAGAAAAATAAACAAAATAGGATAAAAAGAGAGTCTGAAAAGTGGTTCACCAAAATAAAGTAGCCAAAGATGGCGACCTCCCCACACTTAAATAATAGCATCATCCTCGATGCTCACTCAAGCTGGGTGTGAGAAGTGTCATCTCCGGAAGGATGGGCTGCCGGTGACTCTGTGGTAGGCTGAGGGTCTGCAGTCTCTGTAAGTGTAGAAGGAGTTGCCTGCTGAAGCGGAGGCTTTGTCTGTAGAGGAATCTCCGGATCTGCGGCCTGGATCTGGTGGGGCTCCTCATGGTGTGGTGCAGCCTGCTCAGGTCTTTCCTGCTCAGCCTGGGTGGGTGCCTCCTCCTCATGATCATCCGCCTCCACATCAGATGGCTCAGAAGCGGTGTCAGGCTCAGAGGGGATGTCGCTGCCAGATCGGATCATCAACTTTAGGTGATTATAGCGTCGCTTGTGGCGACGCTCCATACGATCCAGGCGTGCGAAGAAGCGGTGCACCAGATGATAAATGGGCTCAAGAGCAGGTGGAGGTGCAGTGGATGGGGCTGGTGCAGCAGTGGATGCAGAAAGGGCAGATGAAGATGTGACTGCCTCAGCAGAAGCTGTAAGGAAAGGCGGCCTATATCCCAAGGCTTGGAACTTCCTGCTGTGAGATATGATCTTCTTGCAGTCCGTAGCAGTTGGCTTCTCATCAGCAAGCTCCCAAGGCACGTCAGCTCGACGGCTTAGCTGGGTGATCAGATAAGGGAAAGGGAGAGTGCCTCTGACATGGACCCTGGCCATAGAATACCTGATGAAACATGGAAGATACAGGTCCTTACCCTCCATCACATACCAGATGAGGGTGATCATAGCAGCGGGCACCTCTGTCTCATGAGTGCTCGACATCACGTAGTTACTCAGGATCTGTTGCCAAAGCCGAGCCTCATCATTCAAATATATCAGCTTGATTCCCTTTGGCATCACTGTATTCTTTCCCATGACCCATGGGGCAGTAGGATCAAGGGCTATTCTCTTCTTGACTGCGTCCCAGTCAAATCTCATGTATCTCATATCCTCTTCAGCCTTTTGGTAACCATCAGGCTGATCTGACTTTGGCTGAAGCCGGAGGATATCCTCAATAGCTTCCTCAGTGACTAAAATCCGTTTCCCTCTGAGGTGCACTGCATCCAGGGAGGTCTTGAAATAGTTACAGTAAAATTCTTTGACCCAGGATGCATTGACCTCTGTCAAGTTCCTTTCCATGAAGAACCAGCCTCTTTGTTTTATCTGTTCGGAAGCGTACTGGGTGAGTTCTTCTGGAGTTTTAAGAGTTCTCTCCAGGTAGAGGTTCCTGGCAGTGGCAAACACTGGATACTTTAACTCACAGTATCTATTTACAAATTTTACTTGATCTGTGGCAGTGAGGAGCTGGTCGGCCTTTTCCTGCGGGGTAAAGTTCTTTTCCTGCCAGGAATCATCGTGAAGGATATCTAGGATAGAGGTAGAAGATTCTCCTCTTTTTCATTTGCCTGTAGTTGCCTTGCCTTTTCCCTTACTTTTGGGATCAGACATCCTGAAAAGCAGAAGTAGCAGGATATAATTGAAGAACTAAAGCAGGAAAATAAGTAGGCAAGTAGGATTTTGTCAATGTAAGCATAAAGGCAAAAAGAACAATAGGAGCATGAAATGAGGTAAGTATATGTACATTTTGGATTGAATTCAAGTTAAAAATTTGAGAGTAAAAATCACAATCCAAAATGTAATAGAAGTGGAATTCAAGTTAATTTGGAAAAACAGTAATCATGCCTTGAGTTAGAAAGTTAAAGTAGTTAGGTAAAAAAAAAAGAAGTTAGAAAGCTAAACTGGTTAGGAGTTAAAAAGGAAGTTAAAGTGAGTGGCAGGAGAATGGTTTTCCTAGTTACCAAGAAATTCACAAACTTGAAGAACAATCAACTCATATGCAAGCAAGGATTGCAGTTTATTGATGATAATTCCTATAGATAAAGTAAGTTTAAAATGAAAATGAATTCATCAATAAGCAATTTATTACTCAGGGAACCAAGAGGAATAAGAACGCTAGCCCGTGCATTCATGAATTGGTTCGGTTGTAGCCAAGTAATGCTAGATACTGAATTTTTAGACCAATACATGAATGGGGTAGATTAAACCATAAATTTGCAGAAAATTGGGTAGCATTCCGGCTAAAATTGGATGTTCTCGGATAGTAAACAGTAGAAAAAATCAGTTCATATGAAATTAAATAGTGCTGGAAAGATTAACAAATAGCAAGAATAATAAAGAACAGTTCAACAACAACATCAAATATAAAGAACAACATATGAACAGAATCATCACAGCAAATTCATAATTGCGAATCAGATAAAAATGGGTAGCAAGAACGGTGCAATTATCAGGCCTAAATCCACTAACCACATCCTAGCTACCTAACCACCTAAAATCAACTACAATCATGCATCTCTAACTATCCTATTTCGAATAAAAAATGTAAAATATGCAACTAATTGATTAATTGGAAAACGAAATCGGTGTTTGGCAGAACCTGGTGTGTAGAAACAGAAAGTAGGCTCAGAGAGATGGTGGCGGTATGGTGGTGACGCAGCGGCGATGGGTGGCGGCGCGACGACGGTCCGAGGTGGAGGCAGGGGCGGTTTGGTGGTTGTTGGTGGATCGGGGTTAAGGGGGGAAAGAGAAGGGGTTGAGGGTTGTGTTGTGGTGGCTGGTGGTGGCGCGGTGGTGGGGCAGCGGCAGTAGGGTTTGGTGGTTGTGGAGGGAGGAGGAAAGGGAAGCAGGGAAAGGGAAGAAGGGGAGAGAGGAGAAGAAGAAGGGTGGGAGCGTCGGCGGTGTAGTGCAGCGGTCGGGATGGCGGCACGGCGGTCGGGTCTGGGCGGCCAGGAGTGGTGGTAGTTGGGGGATGGGAGAAGAGAGGTTGCAGAGGGGGTGGAGGGGGGTTTGGGTGACGCGATGGGTAGGGTTTCGCGTGAATGGAGGTTAGTATTTTTGAATCTACGCGAACATGTGGAGCACGCGATCGCGTGATTTGGGCGAGAAAGGGCTGTGACACGGTCGCGGTTGCGTCATTGACGCGATCGCGTGAATTAGGTAAAAGGTAAGGGACGTGAACGCGTCGCTAAAAATTGTGCTAAACACACAGTTCCAGCGTCGTTTTGGCGCAACTCTCTGTTTCCAAAAGGGTCCATAAAATCCACGCGACGCGTACGCGTCAGGGACGTGAACGCGTGGGCCAGTTTGTGCTAAAGGCACACCAGCCGCACGATTCCAGCCCAACTTTTTGCGCGTTGGATCTTTACGCTGATTTCCAGTCGACGCCCACGCGTGGCCTGCGCGCTCGTGTGGGGTGATTTTTTTTATACAATTATGCAGTATGCAATATGCAGTGCTAATATGGGTGATATGAATAATTCCAGGTTCAATGAAAATAGAATAAAATAAAATTTAAAAACAAATAAAACAAATAAAATTGAGATTGAAAAAGGAACGATCATACCGTGGTGGGTTGTCTCCCACCTAGCACTTTTAGTTAAAGTCCTTAAGTTGGACATTTGGGGAGTCCTTTGTTATGGTGGCTTGTGCTTGAATTCATCCAAAAATCTCCACCACTGTTTGGAATGCCAACAGCCTCTGGGGTCCCAAACTAGGCATGTAAAGCCCTTGAGTAAATTCAAACAGGTTCTCAGGTTCCCGGGGTGTTGAATGTCAGAATAGATTCCAGGATCCCAAACCTTGCTCTTATATCCGCCTTTGTCTTGATTTATATTTTTCCAGCCGGGCGGTTTGGAAGTTACTTGATGACTGGAATTCACACCCCATTCAAAATTGGTGAATTAGTCCTTGTGGCAAGCACACCAAAATTATCGTCAAGTAATAACCCACAGTGGAGTGGGATTGAATCCACAGAGATTGGCAAATTCGAGCAGTTTTAATCGATTGATGAATTAGTCAAGCGGATCAATAGGATTGTAGAGTGCAGAATTGTAAGTGACATAAATGTAAATGACTAGAATATAAAGAAAAGTAATAAAGTGCAGAAATATAAATGGCAGAAAGTAAAGTGCAGAATCATAAATGACTTGAATGTAAATGGGAATGGAGAATTACTGAATGTAAAATTAAGCTATAAAGAAATGGATAGATAAGAATGGGGAAATTCATTGATATTGGGAGATGTTGTCTCTTTGGATCAAGTCTAGCTTATATCCTCTTCAATCATGCAACCCATTGACCTCTTGGCAATCATGATTGATTGAGCCCCAATCCCTTGGTGACTTAATCTCTCAGATCTTGATCAATAGCCAATTCCTTGGTCTAATTGCTCATGAAGAGAGATATGCTTGGTCCCTGATTATACCACACACCATCATAGGTCCAAGTAGAGGGAGGATTATATGTCACATATCCAAACACCAAAACCCAGATTCTACTCTAGTGTGAGAAGGAATTTCAAGCATGGTTTCATGTTTCCTTTCCCAAGGTTCCCATGAAACCCAATTGCATTCAATCTCTTTCCCAAGATAATTGAACACTAAGCATTAAGAACAAAATTCCTTCTAGCAAATCAAGGAGAAGATGAAGAGAAAAATGATTTCACTATCATTCATCCATCAAGTACAACAGCGCTCCCTCTCTCAATGAGAGGGAAGTTAGCTACTCATAGCTCAAAAGGTACTCAAAAGTGAAGTGTAAAAGTGGATCTAAAACTGACTGCTTAACCCCCTTTTTCAGTACTCCTAGGGGGTATTTATACTACTCCTAGTAAAATAAAAGAATTACAAAAGTAAAAAAGGAAAATTACATTTTGGAGGGAAAAGAAAACACTCAATAAGTATGACTTCTCAGCTGGCGTGTGGCTAGCGTGCCTCTGGCGTGTCACGTGCTCTTCATTTCCAGCTTGGCGTGCCACGCCTAATCCTTCAAGTGGCACGCTCGTCCCTCTTCCAACCTTGGCGTGCCACGCCTTCGAGCTCAAGTGGCATGCCATAGTAGATTTCTTGTGTTGGCGTGCCACGCCTTCGAACTGAAGTGGCACGCCCCTTGCCTTTCTCACTTCTCTTTGCCTCTAGAAACTTGTACGGGCGTGCCACACCCAAGGTTTGGCGTGCCACGCCCTTGCTTTATCGTTGGATAGGCTTCTCTGGAAAGTTGAACTTGCGTGGCACGCCCAGGGTCTGGCGTGCCACGCCCCTCTTGTGAGTGAGTGGTTGCTCTGTTTGGCGTGCCATGCCACGAACTCAAGTGGCACGCCCAAATGCTTCTCTTCTGAATGACATTGGCGTGCCACGCCTGGCTACTCAAGTGGCACGCCTAAGTGAAGAATGGTGAATGGCGTGCCACGCCTTCGATACCAAGTGGCACGCCCCATGTAATTGGCCTCCTTCACCCTCTTTGGAAACTTATACCAGCGTGCCACACCCATGATCTTGTCTTGGTTCCAGTAGTTGGCGTGCCACGCCTCAGCCTTCAAGTGGCACGCCATAGTGAAATGCTAAGGTTGGCGTGCCACGCCTTCGATACCAAGTGGCACGCCCAGTCCTTGCTTTTGGTCCTTTGTGCATTGGCGTGCCACGCCTGGTTGCTCAAGTGGCACGCCCAGTCTTCAATTGCCTTCAGCCCCTTCTCTGGATTGTTGTACCAGCGTGCCACGCCATGCTACTTAAGTGGCACGCCCATGGGTTTGTGAACTCTTCAAGCTTGGCGTGCCACGCCTGGGTTCTCAAGTGGCACGCCTAAGTGACTTCTTGGGGCTAGCGTGCCACGCCTTCGACACCAAGTGGCACGCCATAGTGAAGGTTATTCTTGGGATGGAGAGTTGGTGTGCCATGCCCCTTTGCTCAAATGGCACGCCCATAGTGGTTGATGAGTCAGGCATGCAACGCCCAGCTTGGCGTGCCACGCCCCTTTTGTGTCCTTCATTGTAGCTCTCTGGAATTTTGTATCAGTGTGCCATGCCCAGTCTCTGGCGTGCCACGCCCATATGCATGCTTTGAATCTCTTCTCTGGTCTTTAGTACTGGCGTGCCACGCCAGTGCGTTTTTGTGGCGTTTGCTTCAAGTGTCATGCCAGTTTCACACGCCCAGCTTCTTGTTTATCTTCTACCCCATTTTTGATGCTTTTCTCACCTGAAATTCAGCACAACTCATCTCAAATTAGTGTACCATAATATTCATCAAATAATGCATGAATTGTACTGATCAAATGAGATTTATTCTCTTTTATGGTCTTCTTTATGCAAGAAAGAAGGGTAGATGATGCAAGTCATCATTACATTCTCACCAAGATGGCCAAACATTCTCTGAGACCCATTCAATCGAACTCGAAACCAATCCTTACACTTCAGATTGAAGCGTGGAACCTTATTGAATCTTGCATACCAGCCTTGAGCGCGAACCATTTCCTTTTTACTCTTAAAGCTGCAAAGAGCTCTAAGCTAACCATCTATTTCAAGTAAACCATATTCAAGTGGAAAAGTAAAAATATAGCTAAGGATTTTACCCACTTGAATTTAGTATTGGGTGGTAATGATCTTGGGATATGTGTTTCCAATGGTTTTGCAAGCTCTACTCCCTCGTGTTCTTCTGTGAATTCCTCCACTTTGTTACAAATTTCTTCAATTTCAACCACATCTTGATCCAAGTCTTCGATATCTTCCTTATCACTCAAGTCATAAGTTGGAGGTTGTGAAAAATCTACCTCTGCATCATCTTCGTATTCACTTGCGGAAGATTCTTCCATTTCAAAGAATTGATTTGCGGATGCAGGTTCATTACTAGGAGAACTTGACTCGTGATATTCATTATCAAGGAAACTTGCTTGTTGAGTTATTCCGTCCAGGTCTTCATAGGATTCCTGCTTCGGGGGTTGTGCACTATCCTCCTTAGCATCAACTGCACTTTTCCTTACGGAATTTTCTACAATTCTGGATTCCCATGGAGGTTCATCGTCTCCAAAGTCTTCAACCAATTCTTCTTCTTCGATAATTTCAGCTTCCTCCACTTGTTCCAGTACAAAGTCATGCTCCGTACTGTCCAGTGGGGTTTCTAGTATCTCCTTCATGCTGCGTTCTTCATTAGTTTGTCCACATGAAGCCATGGGGATTCCTTGAGTGTCCGAACATCGCGAAGGTAGTCTATTTATCGCTTCATTCAATTGGTGAAGTGTGGCATAAAATTTTTCAAATGTTTTCTTGAGTTGCTCCCTTGATTCTTGGAGTGATGGATATGGACATGGTGCATAGGAAAGTGGTGGTTCTTGGGAGTAATTAGGTTGGAATTGGGGTGGATACGGGTTAAGGTTATATGGAGGTGAATGGTGGTAGTTGGCTTGTGAGTGTGGTGGTTCAAAGCTGTGTTGAGGAGGTGGTTCATAGGCGTATGATGGGGCTTGTCGGTAATTACAAGGGGATCCACCATAACTATTGTTCTGACATGCATTACTGAATGGTCGTCGTCCATGATAGTTTGAAAGGTGTTGTTGCCTAAAGAGTTGATCAGATCCTCGTGGCTCCGTCCATCTCTGATTGTTTTGACCTTGATGCATGTTCCTGTTATAGCTTTCATTTCTTTCAACATTATTAGAACCAAACTCAAAGCGACAGGGGTGAGAATTCATAGTAAATAATAAAAATTAAAAGCAAAAATAAAAGGAAATAAACAAGCAAAAGAAAATATTTACAATAACCAATAATAAGGCACAGAGTTGTAACTCCTCGGCAACGACGCCATTTTGATGAACTGAAGATTGATGGTTTAGAATTTACAATAAATTCTCGTTGCAAGTATAGTTTCTAAACCAAGCAATCATCCTTTCATACAAAAGTTTAGTTGTCACAAGTAACAAAACCCAATAAAAATAAATAACCGAAGTATTTAAACCTCGGGTCGTCTCTCAAAGAGTTGCAGGGCAGTATGATTTATTATTGGTTATGGAAAATTATATATTTTTGGGTTTTTGAAATAGGGAACAAGTAATTTAAATAACAAGAAAAATAAATTAATAATTAATAAAATCTCTTGGCAAGGTATGAGAATTTGAAATCCTATCCTAGTTATCCTTACCAGGTGTGATGAAAATTGGATTCTGCTCCTACTTAAATTAACCCTTGATAAACAAAGGAGAGTCAAGTGGACTAATTAAATTGATCCTCAAGTCCTAGTCAACTCCTATGGAAAGACTAGAGTTATTGGAGTACAAATTAACCAGCAGAGAATTCCAATTTCAATCAACAGCTGAGTTTGATAACTCAAGTGTTGCTAACTACTTAACCAAAGCCAAAAGGGGAAAATAAATCTAAATTGAATTGAAAGCATCATAAAATAATCATTAATCTGAAATACCTCAAATTGCATTTAAACATAAATTCAAATCCTAACATGGAAAGTTTGTAAATCAATAATGAAAAGATAAATGACAATTAAAGTAATGGAATAAATGAAAGTAGAAAATAAATTTAAAGGAATATTGAACCTGTGATTGAAGAAGAAATAAACCTAACCTTTAAAAGGAATCCTAATCCTAAATCCTAAGAGAGAGGAGAGAACCCCTCTTTCTAAAACTACATCTAATTCTAAAATTGTGTATATTGTATCTATTACTTAGTTGTTCTACGTATATCCTTTGATTCCTCCATTCTCTGGCTTATATTCTGTGTTTCTGGTTTGGATTTGGGCTGAAAAAGGGTCCAGAAATCGCTGGGGCCATTTTCTGCAGATTCTTGTACGTGGCGTCTGTCACGCGTTTGCGTGGGTCACGCGTTCGCGTCATCTGGGAGTTTTCCTTGTCACGCGTACGCGTCAGTCACGCGTACGCATCATTTGCGTTCTACTCAAGGCACGCGTTTGCATCGTCCACATGTACGCGTCGATTCCATTTCGCGCTAGGCACGCGTTCGCGTCGTCCATGTGTTCGCGTCGCTGCCTTTTCTTCAAAACTCCATTTTTGTGCTTTCCTTCCATTTTTGTATGTTTCCTTTTTGTCCTTTGAGCCATTCCTGCCCTATGAGATATGAAAATACTTAACACACAAATCACGGCATCGAATGGTAATAAAGGATAATTAAAATTAATATTTTTAAAGCATAGAAAATATGTTTTTCACATATATCATAATATAAGGAAGGAATAGTAAAATCATGCAATTTACATGAATAAGTGGGTGAAGGATTGAATAAATCACTTAAATTGAGCATAAAAAATATATCATAAAAGATGGGTTTATCACAGCAGCACGCAAATGCGTGTTGTCCCGTGTCGGCATGCAAGAGGCAGGCCCCCTCCGAGAACAAGCTTCATTAATGGTGGGAAGGAAGGTTGGTAGCGTGCCCGTCTATTAAAAGGGTGGTGGGGCTCATTGCTGTTGTGTTGTTTAGAGGTGGTGGGGTTGGAGGTTTAGGGTTGTCTTCCATTGTTGAGGGAGATGAGGGTGGGCTTTTGACTTAGGATTTTGAAATAATTTTACGGTTGAGAGTGAGATTAGAATACTCAAAATGGTACGTAATTATACGTCTCTTGAAGATCATGTGGTCAATTATTTGGGACATCCTAATTATATAAGTTTGTTATTTATGTTTAATTTATTAGTATTTACTTGGTTAGCATTAATTTAGCATTTTATTATTATTTATTTGGGTATTATTATTGTTCTAACTGTACTATTAAATATTAATATAAATTATAATTAATTTTAATTTTTTTCGAAATTAATATATATTTTTTGTTATTTATTAGAATATTTTTTTTCGAAATTAATATATATTTTTACTATTTATTTGAAATTAATATAAATTATAATTAAACCTATATTTTGCTAGCCAATAATATATAATTATATGTTATAGTAAAACTAACAAAGAATATAGATGTGAGTAATAAGAAATTCATTTATTTTCTGTTAAAAGAAGTTATCAATTTATTCGTATTGCTATTTATTAAATTAATTCCTTTTATGGTTGAACCTTATCAGGCTAATAGGAATCTTTTGCCCCGTAAGCTTGACCAACCAGAGACGTGGCATCCGGGTGTTGAGCAATCCTTACGAACCACCGAATTTTAAAAACTCTTTAGAGTTGGAGTGATTAGAGGAAATTCCGCGATACTAGCTACTCTTGTGGAAAGGTGGCGGCCGGAGACACATACGTTTGTGATGCCAGTACGTGAGGTTACAGTGACACTGGAGAACGTGTTATACATATTTGGCCTACTGATCGACGGAGAGTTGTGACTGGTTGGACCGATTGCAGACACGACTTCTTGATCACGTAGTGACACTAAAGTTTCCGCCACAGCCTCACCTCTCCCATTGCCATCCTCATCCTCATCACCGGCTTTGTACGTAGCTTCGAACTCCTCAACGCTATCATTGTTCATTTCTAAGTACGTCTCAACTCTGTCATCTTGCATGGTCATGTTGAACCCTATCTGCAATAATATGCTCAAACTCAACGTTCAACTCAATCCTCGGGTGTTGCACCTGAGTTTGCTGGTGAATACGAAACATCCACTAAATACTTGTTTCGTCGACTATTGGCATACCTCAAACTGTATCATGCCGCTAAAAATGACAACCAGACTCCTGTAGAGAATGTTGGTGACCCTCTTTACAATATCAGCCTTTATGCTTTGACAAAGCCCGTACTTTAGTTTCGCAAATGTTATTGTGCACGGAACGACAAAAGAAAATATATTCTCACACGTAAAACTCACACCCTCATACGTATTTCGTACGACCTCATCGTTGTGGTAAACCACTATATTTGCTGTGTCCTCCATCGTACTGACCCTAGAGGAAAACACTTCTCTCATAATGAAGCAAAATTGTTACGAGTTTTACTTTTTATAAGCAGAAGACTCACCTCGCAGGCTACGTGTTGCTAAGTCATCTAGCCAACGTCCGCCACGTGTGCAATACGCAACCTACGAGTTGTCTGCCACGTAGGAATCACGCATCATGCGTGTTTATGGATGGCCGCCACGTGTCAACATGTGGCTTGCGTGTTGCTTCAGAGGTGGACATGTGTCAACCGGTAGCTTTCCTTTTGCTTCAGATTTTGGACACGTGTTCAACACGTGGGTTGCGTGCTGAGTCAGCACGTTACCTGCGTGTTGGGCCTGCAACTCTGCAACATCCACCTGCCTGTATATACACCCAAAATGTCCATTTCCAGAAAAAACACACATATTTTCTCCATATTTAAATTCTTTAGTCTTAAATAACACTTTAAATAATTTTAATTTAAAAAATATTTATTTTTACTAGTGTAATACATATAATTAATTATATGTATAAAATTCTTATATTAAAATTATATAAAAGTTAAATTCAAATTTATTTACTAAAGATTATGTAATTAATAAAATTATCTATAAAAAATTCATCAGATATATAATATACTTTCAAAAGATTTGGTTTACTATTTAAGTTGTATATGAATGATCAAATACCAACTCTACCATGTCGTGTTCCATTGCCCTTCTTAGATATTGAAGTCTTAATAGGTCTAATCAATGGGAAGCTTGAAACAAAATTTTGGGAGGCCAAAAATTTAACATAAAAATTTAATAATAATATTTATATCAAAATAAAATTTATAAATATAATTATTCTTTAAGTTTGTTACTAATAAGATAATAAATAAATATTTTATAGATAAAAAATATAAAATAGTTTATAATAGTACTCTTCGAATTTTTAGTGACTTGAAATCTTCAATAATTGAATCAGAACTAAATTTTTCAGCAATTTCTTTCTCAATGTAAATAACCAAACTATCCGCGAGAAAGTCGTCCTCCATCTTGTTTCTTAAATTTGTCTTCATTATTTTTATTGTTGAAAATGATCGCTCTGTAGTAGCTATAGAAACTGAAAAAGTTAATATTAAACGAATCAATCTATCAATTAAGTAATACACTTTTGACTTTTGTTTCTGCCAGATTTAAAGCCATTTTCCAGCTCGTTCTAAAGAATTAAAGTCAGATGAAGTTGGGCTTTGACAGGACCTAGGACTTTGTGGTTAAGAGTCATATTATCCATGAAGAAAATGTTTTCACAAATGTTGGCCAGTATCCTTGTGTGATATACCTAGATCATTATTCCACTTTTCAGAGATGTAGGCATTGACACCAACATCGTAATAAGCTAGGGCATCACTAATGGACTCTTTGTTTAAATGTATTTCATGGCCTTTAACATAATAGTGAACACTTTCTTTATGATAGTACATGTTGACATAAAATTCTCTAACTAAATCAGGGTAAACTGGTTTTTTTTTTATTTCAAAAATTTTCTCCTAGTCCAAATAAACAAAGTTTTCTTTAAAATCAATCCCTTTATTAGCCAGAGTATTCAAATCAACCACAAATATAGAATATAGGAGTCTTTTAGAAACAACAGTTTTATGAGATTCATAGTTCATACTGAATAAAAAACGATGAGGGTCATAGTGAGAATGAGAATATTTACCGAAATGGGATTTAAAGTCAATAAGATCAAGATTTGTGGGTTCTTTCACTGAGTTGAAAAAAAATCTTCGGTTAATTTTAGAAGGGCGAGTGAAAGGAGTTGAGCATCCTTGAGGATGAGAAGATGAACGAGGAGGAGGAGACGTTGGAGGTTCTTCGTTCGTCATTGGTCTCTTTCCTTTGACAACATTAGCCCTAGATGTATCAGCACCAGTGTGTGCAGTAGATGACCATCAAGAAGTCGTTTTGGTGCTTGCCATGGATTCTGGAACAGGGGAGGAGTGAGAAGAAGAATGAGAATGGATGTGGATGTGGGTATGAGCTTGTCCTTTGGGTGGTGGATTTTGTGGAGCACGATACGTGCTTGTACCTCTTCTTGTTGAAACATTCTTTCTCATTTTTAATGAAATAACAATGAATGCTGTAAAGGGAGTGGTAGCGGTTGGAGAAGATGAAAGATTTTCAAGGAGAACCACTATAATTTCTTTTTGAAAGCTTTTGAAAACATAAATTGATATAAAGTGAAAGGTTGTTTTCAAGAAAAGGGATTTTGTTAAAGATGTGTGTGCAGACCGTTTTGAAAAGACAAGTCAAATATAAAAATTGAAAATATGAATTTTATTTGAATTGAAGAGAAACCCTAAAAACAAATACCCTTTTTAATGTGAATGATCAATACAAACAATGAGGCCCACATCATAGAATAGAATTTCTTCCTTTTGGGCCCAGTGGTTTTAAGGAAACACAATGGACCACCAAAGATTAAGTTTTAACCCATATCTCTTAATTTTGTCAACACATAGTCTGATATTCAAAGAACCTAGAGAGAGTCATCATCTATCCAGTTTTATCTCCTGTTAACCTGAGAGATAAAAATAACTAGAAAGTAATTTCATTAATTTAATTTAAGAATTTAGCATCAATAATTCCTATTGCAGTTCTCAACTAGTAAAATTTGTCTTCACACAGAGGTTTTGTAAAAATGTCTGCAAGTTAATCTCAGATTTCACAAATTATATATTGATGAGTGATGAGCGGATATTTTATACGCTTTTTGGGGTTAATTTCATATAGTTTTGAGTATGTTTTAGTTAGTTTTTAGTCTATTTTCATTAGTTTTTAGGAAAAATTCATATTTCTGGACTTTACTATGAGTTGTGTATTTTTCTATAATTTCAGGTATTTTTCTGGCTGAAATTGAAGGAGCTGAGTAAAAATCTGATTTAGGCTGAAAAAGGACTGCTGATGCTGTTGGATTCTGACCTCCCTGCACTCAAAGTGGATTTTTTGGAGCTACAGAACTCGAAATGGCATGCTTCCAATTGCGTTGGAAAGTAGACATCCAGAGCTTTCCAGCAATATATAATAGTCTATACTTTTCACAAGGATAGATGACGTAACCTGGCGTTCAACGCCAGTTCTTTGCCCAATTCTGGCGTCCAGCGCCAGAAAAGGATCAAAAGCTGGAGTTGAACGCCCAAACTGGCACAAAAACTGGCGTTCAACTCCACAAATGGCCTTTGCACGTGGATTGCTTAAACCTCAGCCCCAGCACACACCAAGTGGGCCCCAGAAGTGGATCTCTGCATCATCCATCATAGTTTACTCATTTGTTGTAAACCTAGGCTACTAGTTTAGTATTTAAACAACTTTTAGAGACTTATTTTGGAGCTCATAACATTTTAGATCAAAACCTTGTACTCTTTGACGGCATGAGTCTCTAAACTCCATTGTTGGGGGTGAGGAGCTCTGCTGTGTCTCGATGAATTAATGCAAGTATTTCTGTTTTCCATTCAAACACGCTTGTTCCTATCTAAGATGTTCATTCGCGCTTAACTGTGATGAAGGTGATGATCCGTGACATCCATCACCTTCCTCAAACCATGAACGTATGCCTGACAACCACCTCCGTTTTATACCCGATTGAATGAGTATCTCTTAGATTCCTTAATCAGAATCTCCGTGGTATAAGCTAGAACTGATGGCGGCATTCATGAGAATCCGGAAAGTCTAAACCTTGTCTGTGGTATTCCGAGTAAGATTCAGGGATTGAATGACTGTGACGAGCTTCAAACTCGCAAGTGCTGGGCGTAGTGACAGACGCAAAAGGAGGGTGAATCCTATTCCAGCATGATCGAGAACCGACAGATGATTAGCCGTGCTGTGACAGAGCATGTGAGCATATTCTTCACTGAGAGGATGGGGTGTAGCCATTGACGACGGTGAACCCCTACATACAGCTTGCCATAGGAGGACGTGCGTGCGTGAATTAGAAGACAGAGGAAAGCAGAGATTCAGAAGACAAAGCATCTCCAAAACTCCAACATATTCTCCATTACTGCATAACAAGTAACCTTTAATTTATGCTCTCTTGGTTATTCGCAATTCAACTGATAAACATAATTGACTTCCTGACTAAGATTTACAAGATAACCATAGACTGCTTCAAACCAACAATCTCCGTGGGATTCGACCCTTACTCACGTAAGGTATTACTTGGACGACCCAGTGCACTTGCTGGTTAGTGGTACGAGTTGTGAAAAGTGTGATTCATAATTCGTGCACCAAGTTTTTGGCGCCGTTGCCGGGGATTGTTCGAGTTTGGACAACTAACGGTTTATTTTGTTGCTTAGATTAGGAAAATTTTCTCTTTTTTTGTTTAGAGTCTCTTTTTATTGTTGTGTTAGAATCTTAGAATCCTTATTTTCTTTTTAAAATCTTTTTCAAAAAAATAATTTTTCTATTAAATCTTGTGCCAAGCTTTAAGTTTGGTGTTTTCTTGTTGATTTTTTTGTGTTTTTCGAAAATTTATTTTGGTTTTCTAAAAATTTTAAGTTTGGTGTTCTTCCTTTGTGTTCTCGTGTTCTCGTGAATCTTCAAAGTGTTCTTAAGTTTTCCTTGTGTCTTGATCTTAAAATTTTTAAGTTTGGTGTTCCTTGGTGTTTTTCCCCCCCAAAATTTTCGAAAATAAGGAACCTCAAATCTAAAAATTTTAAATCCTGTGTTATCTTATTGTTTTTCTCTCTCCTTTAAAAATTCAGATTTTTATTTCAAAATTTAAAACCTTTTTCAAAAATCATCATATCTTTTTCAAAATCTCCTAACCACTTTCTCTCTCCTCACTTTTTCGAAAATCTTTTACTCATTTTTATTTATTTTATGTTGATTTATTTTATTTTCGAAATAAATTAATAAATAAA
Organism: Arachis hypogaea; assembly: GCF_003086295.3. Taxonomy (NCBI): domain Eukaryota; kingdom Viridiplantae; phylum Streptophyta; class Magnoliopsida; order Fabales; family Fabaceae; genus Arachis; species Arachis hypogaea. The sequence goes on from NC_092055.1 coordinate 29,824,147, forward strand.
TAAATAAAAATATTTTTTCTATTTTACATCATCTCCCTTTCTCCATCATGGACCTAAGCGGAAATGAACAGTCCAGGAGGACTCTGGGGTCATATTCTAACCCCTCTACTGCTTCATATGGGAGTAGTATCTGCATACCCTCCATTGGAGTCAGTAACTTTGAGTTGAATCCTCAGCTCATTATCATGGTGCAGCAAAGCTGCCAGTATTCCGGTCTTCCACAGGAAGAACCTACAGAGTTTCTGGCACAATTTTTACAAATTGCTGACACAGTACATGATAAGGAAATAGATTAGGATGTCTACAGACTATTACTGTTTCCATTTGCTGTAAAAGATCAAGCTAAGAGGTGGTTAAATAACCAACCTAAGGCCAGCATAAAGACATGGAAACAGCTGACAGAAAAATTCCTGAATCAATATTTCCCTCCAAAAAGGATGACACAGCTAAGGCTGGACATCCAAGGCTTCAAGCAAGGAGATAATGAGTCCCTTTATGATGCCTGGGAGAGATACAGAGAGATGCTACGAAAATGCCCCTCTGAAATGTTCTCAGAGTGGGTTCAGTTAGACATCTTCTACTATGGGCTTGCAGAAGGAGCTCAGATGTCTCTAGATTACTCAGCCGGTGGATCTATCCACATGAGAAAGACAATTGAAGAAGCTCAAGAGCTCATTGATACAGTTGCCAGGAATCAACATCTGTACCTAAGCAGCAACCCTTCCATGAATGAAGAGGTTAAAACAGTAACTGCTGAACTCAGTCCTGTAAAACAAGCTGCTGAATTCAATCAGCAATTGGACTTTCTAACAAAGCAGCTAGCCGAATTTAAAGACAGGCTACAAGAGACAAGGATGGCTAATATACATATGGACGAACAGTTTAAGCAAACAAAGCAGCAGCTGTCAAGGCAAATAGTAGAAGAATGCCAAGCAGTTCAACTAAGAAGTGGGAAAACATTAAATACCCCACCTCAAGGCAGCAAAAAGTTAAGAAATGAGCAAACCACCCAAAATTCACCTGAGGACAGTAAGAGCCCAGGGAAAAGTAATTCTGGAACTAAAACGCCAGAAAATTGGTGGAAGGCTGGCGCTGAACGCCCAGACCATGCTCAGGACTGGCGTTCAACGCCAGAAACAAGGCAGGACTGGCGTTCAACGCCAGAAATGGGCAAGAATCTGGCGTTGAACACCCAAAATGGGCAAGATCTAGCGCTGAACACCCAAAATGGGCACAGTTCTGGCGTTCAAACGCCAGGAGCAGACAAGGAGCTGGCGTCCAGTTTCACTCCAGCTTCTAACTCTGACACTCAATTGCCAGTGAGGGATCAGACACACACAAATGCTGATAACAACCCCTCTAAAAAGGCATCTTCAACCACTTCTGTAGGCAATAAACCTGCAGCAACTAAGGTTGAAGAATATAAAGCCAAAATACCTTATCCTCAAAAACTTCGGAAAGAGGAGCAGGATAAGCAATTTGCTCGCTTTGCAGATTATCTCAGGACTCTTGAGATAAAGATTCCATTTGCAGAAGCACTTGAGCAAATACCTTCTTATGCCAAGTTCATGAAAGAGATCTTGAGTCATAAGAAGGATTGGAGAGAAACAGAAAGAGTTCTCCTCACTGAAGAATGCAGTGCAGTCATTCTGAAAAGCTTTCCTGAAAAGCTTAAAGACCCTGGGAGTTTTCTGATACCATGCATATTAGAAGGTAATTGCACCAAGACAGCTTTATGCGATCTTGGGGCAAGCATCAACCTAATACCTGCATCCACTATCAGAATGCTTGGCTTAACTGAAGAAGTCAAACCAACCCGGATATGTCTCCAACTTGCTGATGGTTCTACTAAATACCCATCAGGCGTGATTGAAGACATGATTGTCAGAGTTGGGCCATTCGCCTTTCCCACTGACTTTGTTGTGCTGGAAATGGAGGAGCACAAGAGTGCTACTCTCATTCTAGGAAGACCCTTCCTAGCAACTGGACGATCCCTCATTGACGTCTAACAGGGGGAAATAACCCTGAGAGTCAATGATGATGAGTTTAAGTTGAACGCTGTCAAAGCCATGCAGCATCCAGACACATCAACAGACTGCATAAAAGTTGATCCTATTGACTCATTGGTAGAAGAGATCAACATGGCTGAGAGTCTCGAATCAGAGTTGGAAAACATCTTTAAAGATGTTCAGCCTGATTCGGAGGATTTAGAGGACATGAAGGAGCCTCTGAAATTTCTTCTGAAAGAGGAAAAACCTCCTAAACCCGAGCTCAAGCCATTACCACCATCCTTGAAATATGCATTTCTGGGAGAAGGTGACACTTTTCCAGTGATCATAAGCTCTGCTTTAAATTCACAGGAAGAGGAAGCACTTATTCAAGTGCTAAGGACACACAAGACAGCTCTTGGGTGGTCCATAGGTGACCTTAAGGGCATAAGCCCAGCTAGGTGCATGCACAAAATCTTATTAGAGGATAATGCTAAACCAGTGGTTCAACCACAGAGGCGGCTAAATCCAGCCATGAAAGAAGTAGTGCAGAAAGAGGTCACCAAACTACTAGAGGCTGGGATTATTTATCCTATTTCTGATAGCCCCTGGGTGAGCCCTGTCCAAGTCGTCCCAAAAAAGGGAGGCATGACAGTGATTCATAATGAAAAAATGAACTGGTTCCTACAAGAACAGTTACAGGGTGGCGCATGTGTATTGACTATAGAAGGCTCAATACAGCCACCAGAAAGGATCATTTTCCTTTACCATTCATAGACCAGATGCTAGAAAGACTAGCAGGTCATGATTATTACTGCTTTTTGGATGGCTACTCAGGCTATAACCAGCAGTAGATCCCCAGGATCAAGAGAAAACAGCATTCACATGTCCATCCGGAGTGTTTGCTTATAGAAGGATGCCATTTGGGCTATGTAACGCGCCTGCAACCTTCCAGAGATGCATGCTCTCTATTTTCTCTGATATGGTGGAAAAATTTCTGGAAGTCTTCATGGATGACTTCTCAGTATATGGAGACTCATTCAGCTCCTGTCTTGATCACCTGAAACTTGTTCTGAAAAGATGCCAAGAGACCAACCTAGTTTTAAACTGGGAAAAGTGTCACTTCATGGTGACTGAAGGAATTGTCCTTGGGCATAAAGTCTCAAACAAGGAATAGAGGTGGATCAAGCAAAAATAGAGGTAATTGAAAAATTACCACCACCTGCCAATGCTAAGGCAATCAGAAGCTTTCTGGGGCATGCAGGATTCTATAGGAGGTTTATAAAGGATTTTTCAAAAATCGCAAAACCTCTAAGCAATCTGCTAGCTGCTGACACGCCATTTGTGTTTGACACAGAGTGCCTGCAGGCATTTGAAACGCTGAAAGCTAAGCTGGTCACAGCACCAGTCATTTCTGCACCAGACTGGACGTTACCATTTGAGCTAATGTGTGACGCCAGTGATCATGCCATTGGTGCAGTATTGGGACAGAGGCATGACAAGCTTCTGCATGTCATTTATTATGCCAGTCGCGTTCTAAATGATGCTCAGAAAAATTACACAACCACAGAAAAAGAATTACTTGCAGTGGTTTACGCCATTGACAAGTTCAGATCATACTTAGTAGGATCAAAAGTGATTGTGTATACTGACCATGCTGCTCTTAAATATCTACTCACAAAGCAGGATTCAAAACCCAGGCTCATCAGATGGGTATTGCTTCTGCAAGAGTTTGATATAGAAATAAGAGACAGAAAAGGGACAGAGAACCAAGTGGCTGATCATCTGTCTCGGATAGAGCCAGTGGAAGGGACGTCCCTCCCCTTTCTTGAGATCTCTGAGACGTTTCCTGATGAGCATTTATTTGCCATTCAGGAAGCACCATGGTTTGCCGATATTGAAAACTATAAAGCTGCAAGGTTCATACCCAAGGAGTACAACAGGATACAAAAGAAGAAATTAATTACTGATGCAAAGTACTACTTGTGGGATGAACCTTATCTCTTTAAGAGATGCGCAGACGAAATAATCCGTAGGTGTGTGCCTAGAGAAGAGGCACAGAGGATCCTATGGCATTGTCATGGATCTCAATATGGAGGCCATTTTGGAGGTGAGCGAACAGCCACCAAGGTCCTCCAATGTGGCTTCTATTGGACCACACTCTATAAAGATTCCCGAGAGTTTGTACGTAACTGTGACAGTTGCCAAAGAGCTGGTAATCTGCCCCATGGTTACGCCATGCCTCAACAAGGAATCTTAGAAATTGAGTTGTTTGACGTATGGGGAATTGACTTCATGGGACCTTTCCCACCATCATACTCAAACACTTATATTCTGGTGGCAGTTGACTATGTATCAAAATGGGTTGAGGCTATTGCCACACCCACCAATGATACTAAAACGGTGCTGAAGTTCTTCCAGAAACACATCTTTAGCAGGTTTGGTGTCCCTAGAGTACTAATCAGTGATGGGGGCACTCACTTCTGCAATAAACAGCTTTACTCTGCCATGGTTCGGTATGGAATTCGCCACAAGGTGGCCACTCCATATCATCCACAAACCAATGGGCAAGCTGAAGTCTCTAATAGAGAATTAAAGAGAATCCTGGAACGGACAGTAAATACCCGTAGAAAGGATTGGGCACGGAGCTTGGATGATGCTCTGTGGGCTTACAGGACAGCATTCAAGACCCCTATAGGTACCTCTCCATACCAACTCGTGTATGGTAAGGCATGTCACCTGCCCGTGGAACTGGAACATAAGGCCTACTGGGCAACCAGATTCCTAAACTTTGATGCCAAACTAGCAGGAGAAAAACGATTGCTCCAGCTAAATGAGCTAGAGGAATTCAGATTCACAGCTTTCGAAAATGCCAAGCTTTATAAAGAAAAATAAAAAAAGTGGCATGACAGAAAGCTGTCATCTAGAATCTTTGAACCAGGACAGAAGGTTTTGTTGTTTAACTCTAGACTCAGGCTATTCCCCGGGAAACTGAAATCCCGGTGGAAGGGACCATACGTGATTACAAGTATATCACCATATGGTTATGTGGAGCTTCAAGATATTGATTCTGATAAGAAGTTCATTGTCAATGGACAGAGAATCAAGCATTATCTTGAAGGAAACATTGAGCAAGAATGCTCAAGGCTGAAGCTAGATTAAAAAGCTCAGCAAGGTCCAGCTAAAGACAATAAAGAAGCGCTTGCTGGGAGGCAACCCAGCCATGGGGCAACAATCCTCTAAGCATTTTGCCCTATTTTTATTTTTATTTTTTATTTGTTTATATAAAGTTCACTGACACTAAGGTGAGGAATCATTTACAGAAGACCTCGGCACACAAAACAGAGAAAAAGAGCTCACTGGCAAGAAAACGCCAGTAAAAGTGCATTTTGGGCGTTCAACGCCCAAAATGGGCATCCACTGGGCGCTGAACGCCAGTAATGGTAGCAATCTGGGCGTTCAACGCCAGAAATGGGCACCCACTGGGCATTGAACGCTAGTAATGGCAGCAGCTGGGCGTTGAACGCCCAGGAGAGCAGCATATGGGCGCTGAACGCCCAAAACAGGCAGTGTTTGGGCGTTCAAACGCCAGGAAGGTAGGGAGGAGCCAAATTCATTTTTTCCACACGTATTTCCATTTTAATTTCAAATTTTATGTTTCAATGCATGATTTTTACATGAACATGTTAAGAACCCTGATTTCTAAAATCCTTAATTTCTAAAAATCCCTCTTTCCAAATTCAATCCAACTCTTTTCAAATCTTTTCTGAAAACAAATCTATCTTTTTCACTTTAAAATCTTTTCAACTAATCCATATCTTTTTCAAATCTCCATATTATCTTTTTCAAAATTCAGATTTATCTTTTTCAAAAATCTATCATATCTCTTCAAAATTAAACTATATCTTCTATCTTATCTTTTTCAACCCAATCTTTTTATCTTATCTTTTCCAATTTTTCGAAATCCCACCCCCCATCCCTTTAAATTTGGGTTCGGCCTACCTCCTCCTCCATCAACAATTGCACCTAGCTCTCCTTCTATCCCTCTCCTTTCTTTTCCTTTGCTTGAGGACAAGCAAACCTCTAAGTTTGGTGTGTTTATCCGAGATCACTAAGATCATGGCTCCTAAAGGAAAATAACCCACTCCAAGAGGCAAGAAAGAGAGCGTTCCAAAAACACTTTGGAATCAAGGGAAGTTCTTATCTAAAGAACATTCAGACCATTATCTTAAAATAATGGGTCTGAGATCAGTGATCCCGGAAGTTAGATTCGATTTGAAAGAAGATGAATATCCGGAGATCCAGGAGCAAATTCGAATCAGGAACTGGGAAGTCCTAGCTAATCCTGAAACGAAAGTAGGAAGGAACATGGTCCAGGAGTTCTATGCTAATATGTGGCAGACTGACAAGCAAAAACTATCTGGAACTGCCTTCTATGAATTTCGGACCATGGTCAGAGGAAAGATTGTTCATACCACCCCTGACAAGATCAGAGAGATCTTAAAGCTACCTCAGCTAAAGGACGATCCAGACTCCTTCAACAGGAGGATGATGAGAGCAGACATTGACCTGGATAATATTCTAGAGGACATATGTATCCCTGGAGCCAGGTGGACCACCAACACAAAGGGTGTCCCAAATCAACTCAAGAGAGAGGATCTCAAACCAGTCGCCAGAGGATGGCTAGACTTCATTGGGCATTCTCTGTTGCCTACTAGCAACCGTTCTGAAGTCATAGTTAAAAGAGCAGTGATGATCCATTGCATCATGATGGGAAAGGAAGTGGAGGTTCATCAGTTGATTTCAGCTGAACTCTACAAAATTGCTAACAAAAATTCTAAAGAGGCCAGGTTGGCTTATCCAAGTATGATTTCTCTGCTCTGCAAGGATGCTGGAGTGAGGATGGGAATAACTGAGTATATCTCAATTGAGAAGCCAATCACCAAAGCATCAATGGAAAAATAACAAGCACAGGATGATCCCATCAAGAAGAGAGCACAGGAATTCCCCCCAGAGATCCCTCAATCTGAATACTGGGAGTATCTTGAGACGTCTGTTACCAAGATACGGGAAGCTATGGAGCAAATAATAAAATAACAGAAGGAACACAGTCAAATGCTGACCTATATGTTTAAAGAACAAGAGGAGCAAGGGCGTGACTTAAGGGAATTGAAGCGCCAAAAGTCTTCTCTTGTAGGACCAAGCACCCCAAGGATTAGAGGAACCCCCATTCCCCCAGAATAAAGGTTGTTAATTTCCAATTTCTGCCTTAACTCTGTGACAGTGTCCTTATAGAAGTTTACCTTAGGAGTCATATAATAGTAATTAGTATCTATTTTGATTTTATCTCCAATTAAGCTATAGTTTATTTTTCTCATCATCAGCAAACATGAATAAAGTAGTAGATCTTTTGAATAAGAGGCAATAAAATTTCTAGTTTTAATAAGAGAAATTCTAATTAGTTAAATGTGGTGGCAATGCTTTCTGTCTTCTGAATGAATGCTTGAACGGTGCATATGACTTTTGAATTTGTTGTTTAAGACTGTTAAATATGTTGGCTCTTGAAAGAATGATGAACATGGGACATGTTATTGATAATCTGAAAAATCATAAAAATAATTCTTGAAGCAAGAAAAAGCAGCAAAGACAAAGCTTGCAGAAAAAAAAAAGAAGAGAGAAAAAGCAAGTAGAAAAAGCCAATAACCATTAAAACCAAAAGGCAAGGGCAAATGAAAAGGTTCCCAAGGCTTTGAGCATCAGTGGATAGGAGGGCCTAAAGGACTAAAATCCTGGTCTAAGCGGCTAAACCAAGCTGTCCCTAACCATGTGCTTGTGGCGTGAAGGTGTCAAGTGAAAACTTGAGACTGAGCGGTTAAAGTCAAGGTCCAAGGCAAAAAGAAGAGTGTGCTTAAGAACCCTGGACACCTCTAATTGGGGACTTTAGCAAAGCTAAGTCACAATCTGAAAGGTTCACCCAATTATGTGTCTGTGGCATTTATGTATCCGGTGGTAATACTGGAAAACAAAGTGCTTAGGACCACAGCCAAGACTCATAAAGAAGCTGTGTTCAAGAATCATCACACTGAACTAAGAGAATCAATAACACTATCTGAATTCTAAGTTCCTATAGATGCCAATCACTCTGAGCTTCAATGGATAAAGTGAGATGCCAAAACTGTTCAGAAGCAAAAAGCTACTAGTCCCGCTCATCTAATTAGAATCTGAGCTTCAATCAAAAACTCTGAGATATTATTGCTTCACAACCTATTAGTCTTCTATTTTATTTGTCTAGTTGCTTGAGGACAAGCAACAGTTTAAGTTTGGTGTTGTGATGAGCGGATATTTTATACGCTTTTTGGGGTTAATTTCATATAGTTTTGAGTATGTTTTAGTTAGTTTTTAGTCTATTTTCATTAGTTTTTAGGAAAAATTCATATTTCTGGACTTTACTATGAGTTGTGTGTTTTTCTGTAATTTCAGGTATTTTTCTGGCTGAAATTGAAGGAGCTGAGCAAAAATCTAATTCAGGCTGAAAAAGGACTGCTGATGCTGTTGGATTCTGACCTCCCTGCACTCAAAGTGGATTTTTTGGAGCTACAGAACTCGAAATGGCATGCTTCTAATTGCGTTGGAAAGTAGACATCCAGGGCTTTCCATCAATATATAATAGTCCATACTTTGTACAAGGATAGACGACGTAAACTGGCGTTCAACGCCAGTTCTCTGCCCAATTCTGGCGTCCAGCGCCAGAAAAGGATCAAAAGCTGGAGTTGAACGCCCAAACTGGAACAAAAACTGGCGTTCAACTCCACAAATGGCCTCTGCATGTGGATTGCTTAAACCTCAGCCCCAGCACACACCAAGTGGGCCCCAGAAGTGGATCTCTGCATCATCCATCATAGTTTACTCATTTGTTGTAAACCTAGGCTACTAGTTTAGTATTTAAACAACTTTTAGAGACTTATTTTGGAGCTCATAACATTTTAGATCAAAACCATGTACTCTTTGACGGCATGAGTCTCTAAACTCCATTGTTGGGGGTGAGGAGCTCTGCTGTGTCTCGATGAATTAATGCAAGTATTTCTATTTTCCATTCAAACACGCTTGTTCCTATCTAAGATGTTCATTCGCGCTTAACTGTGATGAAGGTGATGATCCGTGACATCCATCATCTTCCTCAAACCATGAACGTGTGCCTGACAACCACCTCCGTTCTATACCCGATTGAATGAGTATCTCTTAGATTCCTTAATCAGAATCTCCGTGGTATAAGCTAGAACTGATGGCGGCATTCATGAGAATCCGGAAAGTCTAAACCTTGTCTGTGGTATTCCGAGTAGGATTCAGGGATTGAATGACTGTGACGAGCTTCAAACTCGCAAGTGCTGGGCGTAGTGACAGACGCAAAAGGAGGGTGAATCCTATTCCAGCATGATCGAGAACCGACAGATGATTAGCCGTGCTGTGACAGAGCATGTGAGCATATTCTTCACTGAGAGAATGGGGTGTAGCCATTGACGACGGTGAACCCCTACATACAGCTTGCCATAGGAGGACGTGCGTGCGTGAATTAGAAGACAGAGGAAAGCAGAGATTCAGAAGACAAAGCATCTCCAAAACTCCAACATATTCTCCATTACTGCATAACAAGTAACCTTTAATTTATGCTCTCTTGGTTATTCGCAATTCAACTGATAAACATAATTGACTTCCTGACTAAGATTTACAAGATAACCATAGACTGCTTCAAACCAACAATCTCCGTGGGATTCGACCCTTACTCACGTAAGGTATTACTTAAATGACCCAGTGCACTTGCTGGTTAGTGGTACGAGTTGTGAAAAGTGTGATTCATAATTCGTGCACCAATGAGCGGATAATTTATACACTTTTTGGCATTGTTTTTAGCTAGTTTTGAGTATGATTTAATTAGTTTTTACTATGTTTTTATTAGTTTTCAAGCAAAATTCACATTTCTGAACTTTACTATGTTTTTGTATGTTTTTCTGTGATTTCAGGTATTTTCTGGCTGAAATTGAGGGACCAGAGCAAAAATCTGATTCAGAGGCTGAAAAAGGACTGCAGATGCTGTTGGATTCTGACCTCCCTACACTCGAAATAGATTTTCTGGAGTTACAGAAACCCAATTGGCGCGCTCTCAATTGCGTTGGAAAGTAGACATCCAGGGCTTTCCAGCAATATATAATAGTCCATACTTTGCTCAAGTTTTGATGACGCAAACTGACGTTCAAACGCCAACTTCCTGCCCTATTCTGAAGCTAAACGCCAGAAACAGGTTACAAACCAGAGTTAAACGCCACAAACAAGCTGCAACCTGGCGTTTAACTCCAAGAAAAGTTTCTACACGTGAAATCTTCAATGCTCAGCTCAAGCACATACCAAGTGGGCCCCGAAAGTAGATTTCTGCACTATCTGCACTTAGTTACTCATTTTTTGTAAATCCTAGTGACTAGTTTAGTATAAAAACTACTTTTAGTGATTTATTTCACATATTTTTATCATTTTTGAGACTATATTTATATCACTTTTGATCTCTTGATCACGTTTAGGGGGCTGGCCATTTGGCCATGCCTAGACCTTCATCACTTATGTATTTTCAACGGTGGAGTTTCTACACCCCATAGATTAAAGTGTGGAGCTCTGCTGTTCTTCATGAATTAATGTAAAGTACTATTATTTTTCTATTCTATTCAAGCTTATTCTTATTCCAAGATATTCATTCACACTTCAACCTGATGAATGTGATGATCCGTGACACTCATCATCATTCTCACCTATGAACGCGTGCCTGACAACCACTTCCGTTCTATCTGCAATAGCTTGAGTGGGTATCTCTTAGCCTCCATTCTGAAAGATCGGAGTCTTTGTGGTATAGGCTAGAATTTGTGGCGGCCATTCTTGAGATCCAGAAAGTCTAAACCTTGTCTGTGGTATTCCGAGTAGGATCTGGGAAGGGATGACTGTGACGAGCTTCAAACTCGCAAGTGTTGGGCATAGTGACAGACGCAAAAGGATCAATGGATCCTATTCCAACATGATCGAGATCCGACAGATGATTAGCCGTGCGGTGACAGCGCATTTGGACCATTTTCACTGAGAGGACGGACGGTAGCCATTGACAACGGTGATCCCCCAACATAAAGCTTGCGATGGAAAGGAGTATGAATGATTGAATGAAGACAGTAGGAAAGCAGAGATTCAGAAGCAACAAGCATCTCCATACGCTTATCTGAAATTCTCACCAATGAATCACATAAGTATTTCTATCTTATTTTATATTTTATTTATATTTTAATTATCAAAACCTCATAACCATTTGAATCTGCCTGACTGAGATTTACAAGATGACCATAGCTTGCTTCAAGCCGACAATCTCCGTGGGATCGACCCTTACTCACGTAAGGTTTATTACTTGGATGACCCAGTGCACTTGCTGGTTAGTTGTGCGGAGTTGTGAAAAGGAGTTGAGATTACAATCGTGCGTACCAAGTTTTTGGCGCCGTTGAGATCATAATTTCGTGCACCATATATCACTTGTTTCCTTTTGCACATGTTCTCTAATAGAGTGAAATCTCACTTCAATGTGCTTAGTCCTAGAATGCAAAGCTGGATTTTTAGAATGTTTATAGCACTCATGTTATCACATAATAAAGGGATACTATTGACTTGCAATTTGTAATCTGCAAGTTTTGTTTTAAGCCATATCAATTGAGAACAACAAGAAGAAGCGGCTATGTATTCAGTCTCGATAGTGGATAATACAATTGTAACTTGTTTCTTGCTAGACTACACATTTAGGGACTGTCCAAGGAAGTAACAGATTCCAAACATGCTTCTTCTATCAATCCAATCACCAGCAAACTTAGCATCATAATACCGTACAACACAAAATTCATTAGATTTGGGATGCCAAAGACCAAAATCAGCAATGCCATTAATGTATCTAATGATCCTTTTTACAACTGAAAGATGTGATTCTTTAAGATGATATTAGAATCTAGAAAAAACTCCAACACTTTGAATAATATCCGGTCTAGAGGATGTTAGATACATAAGAGAACCGATCATTTTTCTATACCTTGTTTCATCCCTGTCTTTTCTTTTTTCACCCTTCTCAAGTTTAAAGTTTGAATGCATTGGAATATTCATTGGTTTAGAATTTTCTAAACCAAATTTATTCACCAATTCTTTGGTATATTTACCTTGGTGCACAAAAATTTTACTAGAAGTTTGTTTGATTTAGAGTCCTAAGAAGAATGTGAGTTCTCCCATCATATTCATATCAAACTCATTAGTCATTAAGTTTCAAAAATCAGCACACAAGGCTTCATTAGCCGATCCAAACACAATGTCATCCACATAAACTTGAATAAGAATGAAGTTATCATTAGATTCTTTGATAAAAAGAGTTGTATTCATAGTACCCCCTTTGAAAATTATTTTTCAATAAAAAAAGAGCTAAATCTTTCATACCAAGCTCATGGAGCTTGTCTCAAACCATAAAGTGCTTTAGAGAGTTTAAAAACATGGTTTGAAAAATATTTGTTTTTAAAACCGAGAGATTGTGCTGCGTATACTTCTCTATCAATAAATCCATTCAAAAAGCCACAATTAACATCCATTTGGAAAAGCTTAAATCCTTTGTGGGCTGTGTATGCAAGCAATAATCTTATTGCTTCCAACCTTGCAATCGGAGCAAATGACTCATCAAAGTCAATGCCTTCTTCTTAGTCATATCCTTGAGCTACTAGTTTAGCTTTGTTTCTAACAACATTACCATCCTCACCCAATTTATTTCGAAAGATCCATTTAGTACCTGTTACTTTCTTACCATTCGGATTTAGCACCAATGTCTAAACCTTATTCTTCTCAAATTGGACCAATTCTTCCTCCATCACCTTGACCCATGAAGGATCATCAATGGCTTCCTTCACACTTTGAGGTTCCACTTGAGATATGAGAGCAAGATCATTGAATTCCATTCTTCTTCTACTTGATGATCTTTTGATAACTCCTTAAGATGGATCTCTAATTATAAATTCTTGTGGAAGAATTTTCATTCTCTAGGTTTAGGTGTTGCAAGAGCAGATCTGGTATTGGTTGGCTCAATGATGATGTGATTTCCAGAACTGTCAGCATTGGTAAGAGACAAAATAAAATTGTCTCCTGCATTTTGTTCTGCAAAGTCTGTTACATTATTTTCCAGCGAGGGGTTAGATCTGGCTTCACTTTGGGTTCTACTTGAATTTTGTTCAGTCTCATTTCTTACATTATTTTTCTTAATAACACTTAAAATGATGTTAGATTCACAAAAGGTAATATGGATGGACTCTTCAATGATTCTATGTTCCTTGAGGTAAACTCTATAAGTTTTACTAGTGGTTGAATATCTAGCAAAAGTAACCTCATATGATTTAGGATCAAATTTCTCAGGATGATCTTTTATATTTAACACAAAATATTTACATCAAAAAATATGAAAATATTTAAGGTTTGGAGGAATTCATTTCCAAAGCTCATAGGGGATTTTCTTCAAGACTTTTCAAATGATGGTTCGGTTTAAAATATAACAAGTAGAGTTCACTTCTTTAACCCAAAGAAATTTTGAAATTTTATTTTCACAAAGTATTGCCTTAGCTATTTTTTGAAGGCTTCTATTTCTCCTCTCAACAATGTTATTTTGTTGAGGTGTTCTAGGACATGAGAAATTGTGAGAAACACCAAATTCATCACAAAAAATTTCCAAATCTTGGTTTTCAAATTCCTTTCTATGATCACTTCTTATGAAAATAATTTTTTAAATCTTTTTCATTTTGAATCTTTTTGCAAAGAACGGAAAAAATTGAAAAAGCATCATTTTTATAAGCTAAAAAAAGAATCAATCCAAATATTGTAGAATCATCAACTACCACCAAATCATAATGTTTATCACCTAGACTTTGAGTCCTAGTAAGACCAAAAAGATCAATATGTAGTACTTCCAATGGTCTTTTAGTTGAGATGTCATCCTTGGATTTAAAATAACTTTTAGTTTATTTACCCGATTCACAAGCATCACAAGTGATATCTTTGTCAAATTTGATTTTAGGAAGACCTCTAACCAAATTCTTTTTCACAAGCTTAAAAATTTAAAACATGCTTGCATGTCTCAATTTCTTATGTCATAACCATTTTTCAGATTCAATGGAAGTAAAACAAACTATATTTTGTTCTTTTAGTTCCTTCAAGATGAGGCCATACACATTATTACATCTCTTAGAAACAAATAAAGTTTTACTCGAATTTTCACAAACAACTAAGCATTCTAACTTTTTGAAAATAACCAAATAACCTAAATCACATAGTTGGCTAATGCTTAGAAGATTATGTTTCAGTCCATCAACCAAAAGCACATCATTAATGAAGGTAGAAAAACTCTTACCAACCTTACCTACGGCCATCACTAAAAGTCACAAAGCCTCCATCGTACTTGTTGAGTTTGATGAAGAAAGTAGACTTTCCGGTCATGTGCCTAGAGCATCCACTATCCAAGTACCACATGTCTTTCTTCTTCTTGGATGCTAGGCAAATCTGCATAATACTCTTAAGTGACCTTAGATATCCAAATCATTTTGGATCCTTTAATGGTAAACCTTCTTTGTTGCTCAAGAGCATTATATTTGTTAATCACTTTTTAGACTTTATTACTAATCTTTCTTTTAAAGATGCAGCGTTGAATTGGTAAATGACCAAACCGGTTGCATGTATGACAAAAATTTTTGCTTGCTGATTTTTCAAAGTGATTTGAGGTTTGAAAGCTTTTGTTTTTAGATGTTGAGGCTTTATTTTCAAAACATGATTTTTCAAAAAAAATTTAGAATTATCATGATATCCCAAGCCTGTCCTTTCAAAAAGAAGTTTTTGACTAGCTAATAATTTTTCTAAGTTTTTAGAACTTTAGACAAATTTAGCTATGTCTTAATTTAAACCCTTAATCACTTTATGAAACTTTTTATTTTCCTCAATATAGTTCAAGAAGGCAGTGATAGAATGCTTTTATTAAGACATTTAATTTCATATTTAAGTCGTTTATTTTTTCAACAAGATCAAATAATTTAATTTTTCTTTGAGGTAAGCATTTTCAACCTTCAAAATATAGTTTTCATATTCAAGTTCATGGCATTGATTCAAAAAATTTCTAATTTTCTCAGTGAGATCATCAATCATTTGATGGAGTTCACCATTAGTGAGTTCAAAATATATTACCGTATTGTCTTGATTGTGATTGGCCATTAAGCATACTTGAGAGTTATGGTCTGATTCTTCATCCTGTTCAGAGTCGTTTTTCATATCTTTCCATGAAGCCACGAGTACCTTCTTCTTGTCCTCTCGAGTCTTGTCTTTTCTTTTGAGCTTGGGACAATCATATTTGAAATGTTTAACTTTTTTGCAGTTATGGCAGTTGACTCTGCTGATGTCTTTCTTTGGTTCCTTTGAGCTGCCTCCTCTGCTTCTTTCTTTTTACCTCATCGACCTTTTAAGTTTTTTAGCAAAAAATACAATCTCGTTATCTGATAAACAGTCACTGGAATCATCTTCCACTGATTCAACATAAGACTTAAGAGCCACTCCTTATTTTTTTTTGTCATTTTTCATGTGAGTGGTTTCGTAAGCTAGTAATTTTCCTCTCAGATCATCATAGGTCATTTGGCTCAGGTTACTGCTTTCAGAGATAATAGTAGCCTTGCTTTCTCACTTTTTGGTTAGGCTTCTCAAGACTTTTCTCACTAGCACTTATTCGAAATGAGTAATTCGCATAGCATCCAAGCTATTTATGATGATAGAGAATCTCTCCTTCATAGTAAACATTTCATATTCCTTGCTTAGCATGTCAATCCTTGTTTCTTTTACTTGCTTGGTGCCCCTCATGTGTAACTTGGAGTTTATCCCAATTTTTTTTTGTTTTGCATCTAGATACCTCCGGTATTCCTCAAAACTGATGGCATAGTTCAGCATGTTGACAGCCTTGGCATTGAATTTCACTTTTTTTTTGTCGTCATCATTCTATTCTGCTTCTTCTTTAGGAGTCACAACTCCTTCAATGCTTATTTTGGTTAGAATTTGAGGACCATTCATGATTATCGTCCACAGGTTGTAATTCACATGCTGCACAAAGATCTTCATTCTTTCTTTTCAGTAGCTCTAATTTTTCATTGAAAAATAGAGGTTTGTTGTTGGATTTCCCTTCTGTCAAAGTGTATGCCATCGTATTGTCCTTCGAATGTGATCTTTGTCTTTAGCCCTAACTTCTTTTACTTCCTTCTTCTTTGATTGAAATTGGTAACTCATTTTTTGTACTTTGATTTAGTCCTAATCAGAGCTTCTCCTTTTTCTTGCTTTACTTCTGTGATTTCATGTGGGTGATGTAAAAAAGATAAGAGAGAGAAGAGAGAATTTGGTTCGGTGGTGTGTGATTTGATTCTGATACAATTTGAGTTTCATTGCTTAGTTAGCCACCAATTCAAGTGAATGGGCTTGGATCACCAATTGGGCTTATAAAAATAGTGTGAATTAAATTCAGCCACTTACATGTGTATGTGGACCTGAGAGTATGATTTATGTTCAGCTACTCATTTTCTTGGAGCTTATGGATCTGAACTATTGTTAGGCTTTGTTTGCTTGTTATTGGGCCAGTTTGATTAGTTTAATTTTCTGGATAATTAACAAACTAATCACACACATAATTAGATTTTTAACTCAATTATAATGTTTAGTCATCATTAATAATATGTTGTTAGTTTTTCAAACTCAACAGGTATTTTAGGATAAAGTTATCAGTGTAGATTAGATATGCTATTTTAAAATAATATTGTCATGATACCATTTCTAAAAGCTTAAATTGATATAAAGAAATAATATAAATTGTTATATTCCTAACACTTCTCTTCAAGTAAGAATCTCTTTTGAGCTTGTTTGATTTGTTGCATAGGCTTTTTTTCTTTTTTATTTACTTTATTCTTTTTTTTTTGGATTCACCAAAAGTCGAATTCTAAAGCTTTATTTATTTATTTGTCTTATGTTATTTTTTTTCTACTTTGGGATTTATTAAAAATCAAACTCTAGACTTTTCGAATATAAACTTCTAATATCATATTATGATATCATTTCTTTTAAAAATTTAAGTTGATAGAAGGAGACAACACGAATGATTATATCTCTAACAAATATAAATAGATTAGATAAGACTAATCTTCAGTAGGTTTAATTAAACACTACATCCATAATCTCTCAATAAATTAAATAAAAGATAAATAAAAAAGATTTGGATTTTAATATGATATAACCAATTTCGAACGGTGATGATATACCGATGTCTATATATAATAACTAAATAAATTAAAAGATAAGTGATAATTAAGCATCATTATAAAGAAATTTTGTAACAAAATATATTAAGCTAATTTTGATTTTATTGATACATAATTTTATGACAACAATGCGCTACAGATGGACACTAGCTAAAATCAACCAAGCCACTTATATAGGAGTACGAAATGATTCTAGATGCACATGCATAATCTAAATTAAATACGAATAAAAATGTAAAAATATAGTGATAGTTAATTTTTGTTGCTGTTTATGAAAATTTTTATTATTCTGCTTCTTAGAATATATTTATGATATAATTTTATTATGTGTTTACTCTTTTAACTAATACTATTTTAACATCAGTAAAAAATATCATAAAATCTACAGGAATAATATTCACTCAAAAATAAATTTATTCTTTCTTGATACCACACCAAGTTCTACTACTCCCTATAACAACTGAATTCGGCAACTTATGCTTATCGAGACTAAAGGAACAGCAAGCACAGAATCTACTCCCCTTCCCTGCAAATATAGTGCAATTCTCTCAACAAAGCCTTATACATCTTTTCATTCATGTTAACATTCCTCTTCCTGCACTCATCAAGCAGATCAAAAGCCTCATTGGCTCTCCCTTTGGGACACAATCCCTCCAGAACAGTCTTATAAGTCAAGTGGTCAGGAAACTTAGAGTTCTCCAACATATCAAACAGAACCTCGATGGCATCCTCAAACCTCCGATTCATGGAAAGACTGTAAATGATTACAACATAAGTACCCGCACTTGGCACAAAACTCTTACCCCTCATTTCCTGCAAGAACTTAAATCCCTGATTCACCCTACCCTTCTCACACAAACCTTTTGCAATATATCCATAACTATAAGCATTCGGCTCACAGCCATACAAGCCCATTTTGCGAAAAACCTTAATGGCTTCATCAAGCTCCAAACACTTGGAATAAGCTTTAATTATCATGTTGAGGACAAAAGTATCAGGAATAACACCATTGGCCTTCATTTGCTTAGTCATGGACCTCACATAATGCAAGTAAACATAACAAACATTGAGCTTATTGAACCTTCTAAGAAGTGAATTGAACAAAAGGGAATATATTTCGAGAGTGGGTTTGGAATCCTTTTACTTGAGGATCTTCTTATAGACGTCAAAGGCGAGGCTGAAAAGGAACTTGCGGCTGCAGCAGAACTGGATGACGGCATTGTAGAGCTTGACAGAGGGGTCGCAGGCACTGTAACACCCTACCATACAGAGACTTATGCTTAAGTCATAATTCAGAGATGGCAAGGTATTACGACCTCTAAAACAAAAATTTAGTACGTATAGTAGTATGAATGATTGATTATAACTAGGAGCCTTGTAGAAAAAAGGGGTAAACAAAAACCGCAACTCGAAAGCGCAACACTCCGATCACTAACACAACGAGCAAAGGATAAGCTAACGCAAGATCATATATATAAAGAGTGTCAAAAACGGGAATATCAAGACTCAAAATCCGGCTGCGAAGATAACCGGTCCGAGCATAATAATATATACATATAATAAAATAAGGAAACCCCAAAGGAAACCCAAAGGGACACAAATACATACAACCTATTCTCCAAAATCCCCTCTAGAAGGAGTCATCACAGTTTGTATTATTTAATGGAGATAAAAGTATCTAAACAAAATATATATCCCAAAATAGAGTCCCGAGAACAAAGGATCTTCGCTAATCCAGAAGTCTCCAGAATGCCTCAACGAGAAGCCTCGCGTCCTGCATCTGAAAACCACAAAATCCGCATGGGTGAGAACCAGAGGTCCCCAGCACGGTAACAGCTTCCACATATATAATACATAATAATAGAGGAAAGCCGAAGGCAATCCTAGAACTTCCTCCAGATAATATCAAAGCTTATAAACAAGCTAAACCGTAAGTGGCAACTGACTAAAGATTCTTCAGTCTAACTAATACTTCCCTTTCCAATTCCTTCAGACCTCCCAACCACCAGCAGGAGTATAATATAGCAAACACAGTTATATCAGACAAGAGATTTACAAATAAGAACAATTAAGACATTTAGACAAATAGCAAGTAATATGCAGTCAAATAGGCAATCTCAAACAATTCATGTAGTATGCTTATGATGCATGCCTGTCCCTAGTGGCTGATGATATCATCTGTCGGTTATAGAGCCAACCCGACAAGTCCTGGTAGCTAGCCATTGGACTGTCCCTCTGTCGTGCATCCCCAACTCGAGTTATACTCATCATAAACTTGATCATAATCATGATCCATATCCATCACCCTTACTGGTGAATATTTATCCATCACCATCACTGGTGAATATTTATGGGGGCGAGCTCATCCGGGCCTTTCACAGTGCCCGGCCACACTTACAACATAGGGTCAAAAGAGCTTCGAGTCTCAACCTGGAGCACATGGTGGCTAGCCATTGCTACTACCCAGGGAAACCCTCATCTCCAATGGTGGAAGTGCAAACCTTCACAATTCAATCAACATCATATATGCATTTATACTTGGCCATAAACATGGCTCCGCCGTAACACGGCAATAATCTAGCCATCCGGCTCACGGTTAAATCCATAACCAGCCAATTCATTAACAATTACGGCCCTTCGGCCCATGGCACAACAAGCACTTCCACCGCCATTCTCCGCATCTCACATAATCATCTTTGATCCTCAATGATCATTCATTTTTCCCTTGCTTCACTCGCAAGTTACCACATTCACTAGCCCTTTTTCTCATGCTAGGCATATCATAATGATTTAAGACATAAGTGGTGAGATCGGAGGCTTAGAAGTATGAAATTTGGCTTTTAAAACTCAAAAATCAACTTTGGGATGAAAATAAGTCCACGCGTACGCGCACTCCATGTGCACGCGTGGATGGCGCTTTCTCGAAGAACGGCGCGTACGCACCAAGTGCGCCTACGCGCGAGGGGTCATTCTGCTAAAAATTTTCTAAGTTAAAAGCTGCAGAATTTACAGATTCAAACCCCAATCTTCCGACGGACATAACTTCCTCATTTTAAATCGTTTTTCACCCGTTCTTCGAACGGCATGAACATCCCGGATCCAATTTCATTTCTAAACAGATTTGGCACAAATCAGAGATCCGTAGTCCAAGTTATGTCTCGTCAAAGTATGCCCAAAAACCATGTTTTCATACAAAACCACAAGGTGCCATTTTCAAAACAAGCCACTTTCAACTCTTTTCAAAATCAATCAAAACATGCCAATTTCAACCCTTCTCTTTGAAATCATTCAAAATATACCAAAATCAACAACAAGCCATCCTCAACTCACACATTGACATTTTACCAAAATTTCCAAAACCACATCCAACCATTTTAACACTTCTCTATCAAATGGCTAAAGGACAAACACAATATCATGTCATACATCCTTCCTCATCCCAATTTCCAACAATATCATTTCCAATCAACAATCACTATACATAATCAACATCATACTCACCATCAACATGGTACCACCCACCAATTCAACCTTAATCATCCATCAAGCATATATCACAACATGCATTTCTTATATATCACACAATCAAGGCATCAATATTCATAATCACATATATGAACACATCATATATCTCAACCATTCAACAACACCAACAATTCAATGCCTATCTTAGGGCCTCTAGCCTAAGTATTTCCTACCACATTACATATTAGATACGGGAAACCGAAACCATACCTTAGCCGATTTCCCAAGCTCAACCGGAGCACTTCCAAACCACTTGTCCACAAGCTCTCAAGGTATCAACACCTCCAAGAACAGATTTTATCACACAAAACCCTCTTCCAAGCTTTCCAAAATCACCAATCAAGCTCCAATATTCACATATACACAACCTAAGCCACAATCATCATACCCATACACAACATCTCAATACCCAAACATCATAGAACAACAAATTATACTAGGGTTGAGAATTTTACCACACCCAAGGTCCAAGGAGACAAGATTAACCTTCTCCTTCAAGAGAGTTGGGTCCTATAACATCAAAGAACCCAAAATATCAACATTTTTGCTCATGAAACTCGAAATCAAGGGCTGGAATTTCGAACAGTAAAACGTGGCTTACCTCAAGATTAATTGTATGGGTTTTGTAGAGCACTCCGCGGTGAACGCGTGGCCGCAAACGGAGTGGCAATCGGAGCTCTAGATCAAAAGTTATGGTGGTTTGAAGATCAAGTGAGAGAAAGAACTTGAGAGAGTGTTCTTCCCTCCATAGCCTCCATTTTCAGCGTGTTTTGGTGTTGTGTGAGGAGAGAGAGTGCTGAAAACTAGGATTTTGGTTTAGTTATGTTGGGCCAAGGGCACACTTTGGGTCCGGTTGGTCCGGTTTGGCCCGTTCGGTCCAATCTTGGTCCGATTTCTATAAAATTGGTACCGAAATTCTCGTCTCAATTTCCTCTATCACATTTAGCCATAAAAATAACATTTTTGGCTTTCTAGAATAAATTCTCATTTATGGGTTAATTAACCATTAATTAACCGGGTCTTACATTCTACCCACCTAATTGGGAATTTCGCCCACAAAATTCAAATTCAATTACCTGAGAATAAGTGCGGATAATCCATTCGTATCTCCGACTCAAGTTCCCAAGTGTGTTCTTCAACACCGCCTCGACTCCAAGCCACTTTAACTAATGAAACCTCTTTTCCACGCAATCGTTTGATACTAGTATCGTCAATTCTAACTGGAGCCACTGGAAGCGTCAAATCTTCTCTTAACTGAACTGATTCAGGTTCTAACACATGGCTAGCATCAGGAGTGTACTTCCGAAGCTGTGACACGTGAAACACATCGTGCAGGTTCGAAAGATGAGGTGGTAGAGCCACCCGATACGCCACCGGCCCAATCCTCTCCAGGATCTGAAATGGACCAATGTATCGAGGATTCAACTTCTTTGCTTTAATCGCTCTACCTATTCCTGTGGTCAGAGTAACCTTAAGGAAAACATGATCTCCTTCCTCAAATTCCAAGGGCTTCCGCCTCTGATCGGCGTAACTCTTTTGGCGACTCTGCGCCGTAAGCATCCTATCTCGGATTTTCTTAACTTGTTCAGTAGTCTCAGCTATCATTTCCGGCCCCAACAAGCCTTTCTCTCCAGTTTCATACCAACATAGCAGAGATTGACATTTCCTCCCATACAATGCCTCATACGGAGCCATTCCGATGCTCATATGGTAACTATTATTGTATGCAAACTCCACTAACGGCATATACCAATCCCAACTTGCCGGTTGATCCAAAACACAAGCTCTCAACATATCCTCTAGTGTTTGGATCGTCCTCTCAGATTGACCATCTGTTTGAGGATGGTAAGCTGTACTCAAGCTTAACCGGGTTCCAAAAGCTTTCTGAAATGCACCCCAGAATCTCGAAGTGAAACGAGAATCTCTATCAGAGATTATAGTAGCAGGTACACCATGGAGTCTCACAATCTCCTTTATGTATAACCGAGCTAGCTCCTCAAGGGTGTAAGTCATCCGAATGGGCAAAAAGTGAGCTGACTTCGTCAGTCGGTCCACAATCACCTAGATAGCATCAAAACCAGTCCTAGTCCTTGGCAATCCCGACACAAAGTCCATTGCAATACTTTCCCATTTCCATTGCGGAACCTCTAAAGGTTGCAACATCCCGGAAGGTCTTTGATGTTCAATCTTTACCTTTTGACAAGTTAAGCACTTTGAAACATATTCCGCCACATCATTCTTCATACCCGGCCACCAAAACATCGCCTTTAAATCATGGTACATCTTAGTACTTCCCGGGTGAATGGAGAATCCGCTTTTGTGTGCCTCCTTTAAGATATCTTGCCTCAAAGTACCAACATCCGGCACAATGATCCTACCCTTGAATCTCCATAACCCATCTTTTTCTTCCGACACTCTCCACTGTTTTCCTTGCTCGATAGCCGGTAAAACCTTCCATAACGCTTCATCGTTTTCATGAGCCTTTAGGAGTTCGGACTTAAAGTCACTTGAGATTTCTAATCGGCTCAAACACAAGGTTCCAGATACTTCTCGAGCACCAATTTTTAGACTCTCGAATCCCTTGAGCAACTTCTCCTCTTGAAGCATCATCCAAGACGCATATAACGACTTTCGACTTAACGCATCCGCCACTATATTCACCTTTCCAGGATGGTAATTTAACTCAAAGTCATAGTCTTTCAACAATTCCATCCACCTCCTTTGCCTCATATTAAGCTCTTTCTGATCAAAGAGGTATTTCAAGCTCTTGTGATCGGAGAAGACTTGGAACTTAACCCCATAGAGATAATGCCTCCACACCTTCAAGGCAAACACAACCGCAGCGAGTTCCAAATCGTGCGTAGGATAACTAACTTCGTGAGGTCTCAACTGTCGTGAGGCATACGCCACCACATTATGATGCTGCATCAGCACGCACCCTAGGCCCTTTAACGATGCATCACAGTACACCTCAAAAGGCTCGTTCGGCTCAGGTAACACTAACACAGGTGCAGTGGTCAACTTTTTCTTCAATGTCTGAAAGCTCTCCTCGCACTCAGGAGTCCAAACAAACGGAGTGTCTTTGCGAGTTAACTTTGTCAACGGCAAAGCTAATTGCGAAAAGCCTTTGATGAACCTTCGATAATAGCCAGCTAAACCGAGAAAACTCCTTATCTCAGTTACTGTGGTTGGTTGCTTCCATTCCATCACAGCCTCCACCTTAGTTGGATCTACGGCTATTCCCATCTTACTCACCACGTGACCCAAAAACTTCACCTCACTCTTCCAGAACTCACACTTAGACAGTTTCGCATAGAGTTTCTTCTCCTTTAAAATCTGCAACACGGTCCGTAAGTGTTCCGCATGCTCTTCTTCAGTCTTGGAGTAAATTAGTATATCGTCAATGAAGACAACCATGAATTTATCCAGAAACGGACGGAACACTCTATTCATGTAATCCATGAATACTGCAGGAGCGTTCGTCAACCCAAAGGACATTATAGTGTACTCGTAATGACCATAACGAGTCCTGAAAGCGGTCTTAGGGATATCCTCACCCCTCACCCTTATCTGGTGATAACCGGATCGCAAATCGATCTTGGAGAAAACCCCAGCTCCTTGTAACTGATCCATGAGATCATCAATTCTCGGCAATGGGTACTTATTCTTTATGGTGACCTTGTTCAGCTGCCTGTAATCCACACAGAGTCGCATACTTCCATCTTTCTTCTTTACCAGTAATACTGGAGCACCCCACGGGGAAACACTTGGTTGGATAAAGTTCTTACCCAACAATTCCTCTAACTGAGACTTTAGCTCGGCCATCTCTAACGGTGACATCCTATAAGGAGCACTTGAGATTGGTCCCGCCCCAGGCACCAACTCAATAGCAAACTCGACCTCTCGGTTAGGTGGAAATTCCTCAATATCATCGGGAAACACTTCCGGAAACTCACACACTACCGGAATCTGATCCAACTTTTGATCATCACCCGAAACACCAGCGGTTAACAACAGGATACCCTGACATTCGATTCCAGAACAGTTCACCATCATCGAATTCAAGTAATAATTATTCACCACGACCGGCCCTTCTGTATCTTCCGGCATAAAGTACACCGACTTTGTAGAACAATCAAGCAGGACATGATTCTCAGATAACCAGTCCAATCCCAAGATAAGATCAAGACCGATCATCGGTAAGCAGATTAAATTATGGACAAAATCACGCTGCTTGAACCTGAACGAAACTTTCGAGCATCCTAGCCTAGTTACCATGGCTTCATGGGTAGCATTATGTACCTTTAGGTCATAACCTAAGGTTACGATCTTCAATCCTAACTCATGGGCTTTCTCAAATGCAGTAAATGAATGCGATGCTCCCGAATCAAATAAAGCATTTAAAGTTTGACCAGCTATTTCACAGTTACCTCGAATGAGTGTCTCAGATCCTTCTGCACCCACAGCTGAGGTGGTGAACACCCGACCAGTCTGTTGTGCTTTCCCAGCACCTTGCTTTTGCTTCTCCGGACAACTTGCGGCTTTATGCCCCGCCTTTCCACAATTGTAGCACAAACCCCATCCGGCCTTGCATGGTACTCCCGGATGGTGACTCCCACACCTAGTACAAGCTTGATCATTCTGAGGCTGCTTCCCAAACCTTTTCCCTTGGGAGTAGTTGTTGTTGGGCCTCCTAAAAGAACCTCCCCTCTTGAAAGACAGACCTCTAGGTGCAAAGCTCTTCCCTCGGTTCTGTGGAAATGATCCTTTGTGACTTCCTTTCTCAGCGGCTGCCCTCTTCACACACTCTTCAGCAACCCTACACTTGTTCACCAATTCGGAGAAAGTCCTAATCTCCATTGGCCCCACCGAACCGAAAATATCACTCCGGAGTCCTCCTTCGTACTTAACACACTTCCATTCCTCATACTCCACCGGAGTCCCTTGACACATACGAGAGAATCTGAACAGCTCCTCAAACTTGTCAGTATACTCAGATACGGACATAGTACCCTGCTTCAGCTGCAACAATTCAAGCTCCTTGGCCGTCCTAGCAGAAGTCGGAAAGTACTTCTCATAGAACTCCTCTTGGAAGACATCCCAAGTGATATAATCATCACCCTGCTATAGGAGGCGTCGGATACCTTGCCACCAATGCGACGCTTCACCTGTGAGCATATAGGTAGCGAACTCGACACGCTGTCCTTCAGGTACCACTTGTGCTTGCAGTGCTCGCTCTATAGCCTGAAACCATGTATCGGCCTCAGTCGGGCTAGTAGTTCCCTTGAACTTAGGCGGATTAACCTTCAAAAAGTTTGCCAAGGTCATCGGACCCTGAACTCCACCTCCATCATTACCATGGTTGTTCATCTGTTGACCAAGAGCCTCAGCAGTGGCTTGCATAGCAGCAGCCATGTTCTCCAACGCAGCCATAAAGTTCACCGGGTCATTAGGGTTATTCTCCGGTGCACGAGCATTCGTACGACCTCTCACACTACCTCTACCGCGTCCACGAGGCGCCATCTGGTTCCTATACACACCCAACAATCGATATTAAGTTGATCAGTCTCAATATCGGAAGTCTAGTGCTTCAAAGTCCCAAATGCATGCTCATGAACGTTTATGCCAATTATATCAAGCAGATATACTAATAGCACATAACACACACACAGAGAATGCACAGAAGCATAGTCAGTCCATCCCTCAGGCTCTATAGGAACGAACTGCTCTGATACCATAATGTAACACCCTACCATACAGAGACTTATGCTTAAGTCATAATTCAGAGATGGCAAGGTATTACGACCTCTAAAACAAAAATTTAGTACGTATAGTAGTATGAATGATTGATTATAACTAGGAGCCTTGTAGAAAGAAGGGGTAAACAAAAACCGCAACTCGAAAGCGCAACACTCCGATCACTAACACAACGAGCAAAGGATAAGCTAACGCAAGATCATATATATAAAGAGTGTCAAAAACGGGAATATCAAGACTCAAAATCCGGCTGCGAAGATAACCGGTCCGAGCATAATAATATATACATATAATAAAATAAGGAAACCCCAAAGGAAACCCAAAGGGACACAAATACATACAACCTATTCTCCAAAATCCCCTCTAGAAGGAGTCATCACAGTTTGTATTATTTAATGGAGATAAAAGTATCTAAACAAAATATATATCCCAAAATAGAGTCCCGAGAACAAAGGATCTTCGCTAATCCAGAAGTCTCCAGCATGCCTCAACGAGAAGCCTCGCGTCCTGCATCTGAAAACCACAAAATCCGCATGGGTGAGAACCAGAGGTCCCCAGCACGGTAACAGCTTCCACATATATAATACATAATAATAGAGGAAAGCCGAAGGCAATCCTAGAACTTCCTCCAGATAATATCAAAGCTTATAAACAAGCTAAACCGTAAGTGGCAACTGACTAAAGATTCTTCAGTCTAACTAATACTTCCCTTTCCAATTCCTTCAGACCTCCCAACCACCAGCAGGAGTATAATATAGCAAACACAGTTATATTAGACAAGAGATTTACAAATAAGAACAATTAAGACATTTAGACAAATAGCAAGTAATATGCAGTCAAATAGGCAATCTCAAACAATTCATGTAGAATGCTTATGATGCATGCCTGTCCCTAGTGGCTGATGATATCATCTGTCGGTTATAGAGCCAACCCGACAAGTCCTGGTAGCTAGCCATTGGACTGTCCCTCTGTCGTGCATCCCCAACTCGAGTTATACTCATCATAAACTTGATCATAATCATGATCCATATCCATCACCCTTACTGGTGAATATTTATCCATCACCATCACTGGTGAATATTTATGGGGGCGAGCTCATCCGGGCCTTTCACAGTGCCCGGCCACACTTACGACATAGGGTCAAAAGAGCTTCGAGTCTCAACCTGGAGCACATGGTGGCTAGCCATTGCTACTACCCAGGGAAACCCTCATCTCCAATGGTGGAAGTGCAAACCTTCACAATTCAATCAACATCATATATGCATTTATACTTGGCCATAAACATGGCTCCGCCGTAACACGGCAATAATCTAGCCATCCGGCTCACGGTTAAATCCATAACCAGCCAATTCATTAACAATTACGGCCCTTCGGCCCATGGCACAACAAGCACTTCCACCGCCATTCTCCGCATCTCACATAATCATCTTTGATCCTCAATGATCATTCATTTTTCCCTTGCTTCACTCGCAAGTTACCACATTCACTAGCCCTTTTTCTCATGCTAGGCATATCATAATGATTTAAGACATAAGTGGTGAGATCGGAGGCTTAGAAGTATGAAATTTGGCTTTTAAAACTCAAAAATCAACTTTGGGATGAAAATAAGTCCACGCGTACGCGCACTCCATCCGCACGCGTGGATGGCGCTTTCTCGAAGAACGGCGCGTACGCACCAAGTGCGCCTACGCGCGAGGGGTCATTCTGCTAAAAATTTTCTAAGTTAAAAGCTGCAGAATTTACAGATTCAAACCCCAATCTTCCGACGGACATAACTTCCTCATTTTAAATCGTTTTTCACCCGTTCTTCGAACGGCATGAACATCCCGGATCCAATTTCATTTCTAAATAGATTTGGCACAAATCAGATATCCGTAGTCCAAGTTATGTCTCGTCAAAGTATGCCCAAAAACCATGTTTTCATACAAAACCACAAGGTGCCATTTTCAAAACAAGCCACTTTCAACTCTTTTCAAAATCAATCAAAACATGCCAATTTCAACCCTTCTCTTTGAAATCATTCAAAATATACCAAAATCAACAACAAGCCATCCTCAACTCACACATTGACATTTTACCAAAATTCCCAAAACCACATCCAACCATTTTAACACTTCTCTATCAAATGGCTAAAGGACAAACACAATATCATGTCATACATCCTTCCTCATCCCAATTTCCAACAATATCATTTCCAATCAACAATCACTATACATAATCAACATCATACTCACCATCAACATGGTACCACCCACCAATTCAACCTTAATCATCCATCAAGCATATATCACAACATGCATTTTTTATATATCACACAATTAAGGCATCAATATTCATAATCACATATATGAACACATCATATATCTCAACCATTCAACAACACCAACAATTCAATGCCTATCTTAGGGCCTCTAGCCTAAGTATTTCCTACCACATTACATATTAGATACGGGAAACCGAAACCATACCTTAGCCGATTTCCCAAGCTCAACCGGAGCACTTCCAAACCACTTGTCCACAAGCTCTCAAGGTATCAACACCTCCAAGAACAGATTTTATCACACAAAACCCTCTTCCAAGCTTTCCAAAATCACCAATCAAGCTCCAATATTCACATATACACAACCTAAGCCACAATCATCATACCCATACACAACATCTCAATACCCAAACATCATAGAACAACAAATTATACTAGGGTTGAGAATCTTACCACACCCAAGGTCCAAGGAGATAAGATTAACCTTCTCCTTCAAGAGAGTTGGGTCCTATAACATCAAAGAACCCAAAATCTCAACATTTTTGCTCATAAAACTCGAAATCAAGGGCTGGAATTTCGAACAGTAAAACGTAGCTTACCTCAAGATTAATTGTATGGGTTTTGTAGAGCACTCCGCGGTGAACGCGTGGCCGCAAACGGAGTGGCAATCGGAGCTCTAGATCAAAAGTTATGGTGGTTTGAAGATCAAGTGAGAGAAAGAACTTGAGAGAGTGTTCTTCCCTCCATACCCTCCATTTTCAGCGTGTTTTGGTGTTGTGTGAGGAGAGAGAGTGCTGAAAACTAGGGTTTTGGTTTAGTTATGTTGGGCCAAGGGCCCACTTTGGGTCCGGTTGGTCCGGTTTGGCCCGTTCGGTCCAATCTTGGTCCGATTTCTATAAAATTGGTACCGAAATTCTCGTCTCAATTTCCTCTATCACATTTAGCCATAAAAATAACATTTTTGGCTTTCTAGAATAAATTCTCATTTATGGGTTAATTAACCATTAATTAACCGGGTCTTACAGGCACCGGCAATGACCTCGTGGATTAAAGTTGCAGCTTGGCAGTAGAGGCGGCTGGCGATGAGTTGTTTGATGAGTTGTTTCAAAAAGCAATCGTGGTTGCTAAACTAAAGACCCTTGCTGAGTTCCGTGAAAAGGCTGAAGGTCAAATGGACATCGAGGAGCTCTGCCAAGCTCGGAAAGCAGACAAGCCACATTATAACAAAGACAAGGATAAAGCTTGAGACAGCAGAAGACTTTTAAACTAACCCCCCGCTATGATTCATATACTCAGTTTAACACAAAGAAGAACGACATCATCAAGGAGATTCTCAATTCCAAGCTGATCAAACCTCCTCGAAAAGCTGGCAGCTATCCGGAAGCAAAGAACTCGGACAAATCCAAGTACTGCACTTTTCACCAAAAGTAAGGACACACCACCGATGAGTGTGTGATTGCAAAAGACCTATTAGAACGCCTAACTCGGTAAGGACATCTAAACAAATACATCAGTGGGAGTATACAAAAGCACGGCATATCCTCGGCTGACCACACCTCCATAGGACAACATTCTTGAGACAAAGAGAAAACCCCTCATAATTACCCTGACCAACCACGGGGAATTATTAACTGTATTTTTGGAGGTTTTGCAGGAGGAAGAGCAATAAACTCAGCTTGGAAGCGTACATACCGAGCTATGATTTTAGTGGAGGGAATTGTGAATGACACCCATACACCTCAGCATTTTTCACAAATAACGTTTCAGGCATCTGATTTTAATACAAGCACCACAACTCTGGAAGACCCAGTCATAATCTCCATCCAACTAGGAGATCTTTTGGTACGAAAAGTACTGTTAGACCTTGGGAGCAGTGCCGACTTTCTTTTCTATTTTACATTCCAAAAAATGAAGCTGAGCAACAATATACTCCAAGCTTCCACGGGAGATTTAGTCGGATTCTCAGGTGAACGAGTCCCAGTTTTGAGATCTGTGTGGTTACAAACCACACTGGGTGAGCTTCCCCTATCAAAAAATTCAGATGTTCAATATTTAGTTGTGCACTGCTCTAGTCCATATAATTTAATACTTGGCCGACCTTTCTTAAACAGGTTCGGCACTATAGTATCTACAATTCATCTTTGTGTTAAGTTTGCTATGCAGGACGACCTTATCGCAACTATTCATAGTGACAATTGTGAAGCTCGTCAATGCTATTACATCAGTCTGAAAAGGCCTAACCTAGCTTCAAGCGCACAAGTAAACAACATCAGCAGTTCTGACGAACTCCCAACTCTTGCCGACCTTGACCCAAGGGCCGAGGTTCTTGAACGACCAACCTCAACAGAGGATTTACAAAAAATTTATTTTAATGACCCTAACAAATTTACTTATGTAGGCACCACACTTAGTCCAGAAGAAAAAGCCTCATTTTAGAAGTTTTTACAGCAACATGCCGATCTATTCGCTTGGACTCTACAGACATGCCCGGAATTGATCCCTCAATCATCTCTCACAAGCTGGCACTGGATCCATCTTTCCGACCTATAGCATAGAAGAAACGAAACCTAGGTCTCAAAAAGAAGCAAGCATCTTTAGAAAAGACCAAAAAACTAATCAATGCTAGTTTCATACAAGAAATTTGGTTCACAACATGGCTAGCAAACGTCGTCATGGTAAAAAACATAATGGTAAATGGCGCATGTGTGTTGATTTCACCGATCTCAACAAAGCATGCCCAAAAGATGATTATCCTTTACCATCTATTGACTGTTTAGTAAATAATGCTTCAGGTTACAAAACGTTAAGTTTCATGGATGCGTATTCTGGTTGTAACCAGATTCTAATGCATCCATCTTATTAAAATAAAAATGTATTTATCACTGAATATGGAAATTACTATTATAAGGTTATGCCTTTTAGACTTAAGAATGCAGGCGCAACATACCAACGCCTTATGCATAAGGTATTCGCAGATTAAATCGGCAGAAACCTAGAAGTTTATGTCGATGATATGGTGGCAAAGACAAAGCTCGGCGACAACCACCTTGACGACCCCTTAAAGATCTCCCAGTCTTCCATAAAAACTCAGATAGACGACTGATGAACTACTATTTTATGGCTTATTTTAGATCGAATCGAGTGGATTTTATCAACTTTACTCACACTTATCCATATAATTTGCATGTTTTTAAGTTTCCTTCCGAATTTTGTGCTATAACTAAGAACGTGTTTCCTAGGCCTTAAAAACACTAATATTTAATCCTCTCTTATTATCATTTGATGCTGTGACGCATTTGTTAAGTGATTACAGGGTTTATAGAGTAGGAATGGCATAGAGGATGAAGAGGAAGCATGTTAAAGTGGAAGGAACACAAGAATTGAAGATTTGAGAAGCTGGAACCGACGCGTGCACGTGGCTGAAGCGTACGCGTGATCACGCCATTTTCCAACCAACACGTACGCGTGACTAATGTGTACGCGTGACTAGGAGCTTCTTCCAAGAAAAACGTACACGTGGCTGACGCATACGCGTGACGAGCGTCACGTGCTGCAATAAAGGGAATACGCTAGGGGCGATTTCTGGGCTGCTTTTGGCCCAGTTTCAAGCCCGAAAATGAAGACAAGAGGATAGGGATGGAGCGGGGAAGACACAAGTAGTCATAATTGGTTTTAGGATATTTTAGGTTAGGTTTTCTAGAGAGAGAAGCTCTCTCTTATCTCTAGACTTAGGGTAGAAATAGGATAATTTCTCTTAGGATTACGTTTAATTCTTGTCTTGGTTTAGTTTTCCTTTTACTTTCTTGTTGCTACTTCTTTGCTCTTTTGGTTTATATGGTTACTTTTTCTTTTATGTCATTTTTATGTTTATGAGCACTTTGTTAATTTTTATTTCCATTAATGCAATTTGATGTTTCTTTGTTTATTGTTGCTTGATTTAGTTGTTATTATTGTTTTCTTGCATTTGGTAGCCATAGATTTTATATTCTTGTTAATTTTCTATGCATTTATTTTATGTCTTACAAGTGTTTAATAAAATGCTTGGCTTAGTTTTAGTGTAGAATTTTGTACTCTTGGTTTGAGTTAAGTAATTGGAGACTTTTGAGTTGTCAAACTCTTTTGTTGATTGGTGATTGAGGATTGCTGGTTGGCTTGAATTCCCCAAAAGCTAATCCTTAATTAGGACTTGTGGATTAGAGTCAATTTTGCTCACTTGACTTTCCTTCATTTGTTAGAGGTTAACTAAGTGAAAGCAAGAGATAATTACCATCACAATTGAGGATGATAATGAGGATAAGACTTCTAATTCTCTTTCCTTGCTAAGAGCTTTCTTAGTTATTAGTTTATTTTCTTGCCATTTTACTTTCTTGCCTCTTATTATAAAATCCCAAAAATACTTTCCCTCATAGCCAATAATTGAGCACTTGATTGCAATTCCTAGAGAGAACGACTCGGGATTCATACTCCCGGTTATTTTGATTTGTATTGTGACAAATCTTTTAAACTTTGATTGGGGATAAATTGTTGGTTTAGACTATGTTTACAATGAAATTTTGTTGAGAAATTCTAGACCGACATTTATCCTCTGTCAATGACCACAATGAGGCTCAGCGCCTAGACCTCGGCACAATTGAGGAAATCAGAGGCATTACGACTCTCCGTCACCGAGAAATGTAGCAAATCATAGCTCGACGACACAGTCAAAAGGTCCATCCCCGATCATTCCAAACAAATGATTTGGTGCTGCAAAAAACAGAGCAGGCCCAAAGGCCATCATCATATGGGAAGCTCGCCGCAAACTGGGAAGGCCCATTTCGAGTTGTTGAGGTCCTCGGGAATGGAGCATATCGACTACAATCCTTAGATGGTACTACTTTACCTAACACCTAGAATGTTTCCTCTTTAAAACATTACTATAATTAAAAGTCAGGGTCAGACTTGTACTTTTTTTCCTACTCACAAGATTTTTCCCAAAATGGATTTTGCTTGGAGAGGTTTTAACGAGGCATGCCTACCTACACCTTTGTAAGCAAAGGTAGATAAATTTTATACAATTTTATATCTTCAGTTTGTTTTACCTAATTATTTCAACATTTCGATTTAAACGT
Organism: Arachis hypogaea; assembly: GCF_003086295.3. Taxonomy (NCBI): domain Eukaryota; kingdom Viridiplantae; phylum Streptophyta; class Magnoliopsida; order Fabales; family Fabaceae; genus Arachis; species Arachis hypogaea. The sequence goes on from NC_092055.1 coordinate 29,858,153, forward strand.
GCCTACAATTATATTTCGCCGAACTATATTTATGCGCAAACAATCTCGAAATTTCGATCTATATCTACAAATCTCAAATCTTCAATTTATATCTCTCTAAGATATCACAATCAAACACAGAAATGACTTAAGTCATGCAAATCCTATCAAATGCAAATACTACAGGAGTATTTCTAATCTTATCAAACAAATCTCCGATTCTACAAATGCCACCATAAGAATCAATAGGCATCAAAAAGAAAACTTAACACCAAACCAAAATTCCATAGAAATACCTTTTTTATCAGCATCAAGAAAAGACAAAAACATAAATTGTCAAAAAGCTCTATACAGAGCAAACAAGTTCAAATTAGCATACAATTATGGTGCACTAAATAAAGTTCACTAGACAGACTACTGAATATTTTCATCTTCCTCCTCGGCCGCTCCATCATCATCTACCATAGCTCCATCATGAACAATCTTCCTTGGATCCATTTGAAAGAAGTCAAAATCAGGTACCAAAAACTTTGCCTGGGGTGATGCATGCTCAAACCCCTCAACTAATGAATCTAATATTTCAGTTTCTTTATTCTTCTCCAAGTCCTTAAATTTCATAGTAACCTCGATCACTTGGCTTCTCATACTGGAAAGATCAGCTTCTTTCTTTTTCAAATCTTCAACCTCCTTCGCATAGTTCTCTTTCATCAACTATAATTCTTTTTCTTTTTCAGATAACTTACCCTCCAACTCCGCAATCGTACTCTTTTTCAGAGCCAACTCCTCCCTTAGAATTCTCGAATCTTCCCTTTCCCCTATAAGCTTTTTGTGTTTAATCTCTTGGCTGCGACCCAGGCTAGCCAATTGCAACCCAAGAACCTTACAAAAATAAAAACACAATCAAATAATAACAAATGCAAATCAACTAAGGAAAGGAACCAAAACAAAAGACAAATCAGTCATACCTGCATATATTGATCAATGGCAATATCTCCAACCTCATTTGCCAGTGACACATCTGCCGACAATTGACAAACCTCGTCAGCCATGACCATAAAAGGGAAGTCTTTTTCCCAAACAGACAACCCATTACTATGATCGACAATGTCATGAAGTTTTTTCTGATTTTCTATAAAACCATGGATTTCCTCAAGAGGAACCTCTTTCCCCTTTTCACCAGAGTCTTAGGACAAGTCCATAACATCGAATTTTCTTTTCTTCAGTATAACCTTCTCCCATTTTGGGCGAGGTTGGTTAACCTCACCCACCCCAACCCCCTTATCTGGTTTTGATGACGACTTTTCCTTTTCAAGGTTTTTGCTCTTAATCTGAGCTCTCAAACTAGCAGCAGAGACATCGGAATATTTACCACCTAGCACAAAACAAAATCAAACAATTAGAAAAATACTTCAAACTAAAACTATGCCTACAAGGCCATATTTCACAAGCTTACCTAAATAATCTACCACAGCTTGCCTATTGTCATCCCATTGAAGTAAATCAAAAACCGAGATTAACTCTTTTTGGTCAACAACCTCCACCAAATACTCAATAAAGCATTCATTTCTCGGACTAATCATTTCAAAACCCAGAATGTTTTAGAGTTCAGAACACCACTACAAGGAAAACTTTTCCCCCAGATTCTCATCCAAATAGAATGGAAAATTATTTTCGGCACCTCTAACTTTCAAATATATTTTCTTAAAGTCCTTGAAAGAAGACGTATACAGTTTAAAAATAGAAAAATCTTGAAAACTATTCAAGTTCACCCAACCACCCTTCCATATCCCCTTGGCTTGGAACATAGAGAAAAACAACTCTAGCGACGAATTTTCTTCCAGAAATTCCATCAACACCTCAAAACTTTGCAAAAAAGCCCACCCGTTGGGGTGAAGTTTCGAGGGAGTACAGTTCAACTGCTTCAAAATCGGACATTGAAAATCTGTAAATGGAAGCTTAACTTTCAACTCCTCCAAAACACAACTATGCATGTAGAAGAACTCGAAACCCTCTCCATTATGAAAGACACAGCCATCGCCAGAACATGGCAACAACTCCAAACGCACCCCGAAACCACTTCTAACTATCTTACTCACATCTATTTCTTTAATAGCTTCTTTATTAACAAACAATGAGTTCGGTTCCTAACAACATCACTCACACAATCATATGACCAATCAATTTTTTCCTTCTTCATTTTTCTCAAAATCCATTATCGATTATTCAGAAAAAGTAATAAGAAAAAAGAAGATACAAATAGCAAAGAAAGAGCAGATACATACCTCTTTTACTCATTTTCTTCCCAAATATTTTTTCATAACAAGCAAAAATTATGGTTTACAAGACAATCATTTGAATTTCGAAACACTTCATTAAACAGCGAAAACTGCTTGGATTCCATCAACCATCCCATCAGTTACATCAACGGCATAGATGGCATTGGGAACTAGAGACACTCTTTTAAACATTTAATTTTTCTCTCTCTTTACTCAATTACTACCAATTTCTATCCAAATTTTTAATTATTATTTTTAATAAAGCATCTTGAACTAAGAGCTCTATAGCCATCTCACTTACCGAGTTATGACTCATCAAAAGCCCAATCTGCTTCATTAAATATATTCCCAGGCCAAGTTTGGGGCTGTGATATGGCTATTACAATCCAACTCAAAAGTCATAACTCGGCATCATACATTATAACTCGGCTTAATGACTCACCCCAACGGTACAACTCGGAACCAAACACTCGACCAAATACCGTAACACCCCGATCTGTTATAACTGCTCTTCAATGAAAAACGATTGCCAAAAGTGTAACCGATCTGTTTCACTTCACCTATAAAAGTATGATATTTTATCTTCGGCAAAAAACACATTAAATACACAATACTGACTTAAGCATCGGAGTGTCTTTTGCACGTACACTCCCCCCTTTTTCGTTTTCTCCACGACGTGATATATCTCCAGACAAAAAACTCGAACACTCAGGCTCTTAACTTGGCGTCAGAAGTAACAGCTCGGTGCCATCTGCTGAGAGTCGAGCTATAGCCATGTTATTCACTCAAGAACAACATTAAACAACATTCAATTTGAGAATATTTGTAAAAAATTTCGAATAGATTTAAAATCTATAGATTAATAAAATATATTAATCTAAATATATTATTCCTATTGAATATTCAAATTTATTTTTCTATTATTATTTTTTATTTTATTTTTTATTTTATTCTATAAATCTTATTATATTAAATTAATAGATTTTAAAATTTGAATTCAATTTTTATTTTTAGATCTTTTTATGAATAATTTTATAAAAATATAAATATTTTGTGAATAATTTTGAATAAATAATACTAGAAGATCATAATAATTTATTATTTTTTATTATCATTAAAATTAGTAGAATTTATTAATGGTCTTCAATAATAAATTTTGATTTTTTTTCTAATATTTTTTTAATATTTTTCTTATTTAATATGCATATTGTATTAAAAATATTATATATATATAATTACTTAATTGATATATATTTTATATTTTATATTTTAATATATATTTTATACAAATTAGTAATAACTAATTTATGACTATCATTGTGTATCTATAAACAAATATATACATATCACATAAACATAATACTCTGTGTCGTGTTTGTGGATACTAATTCCTTTATACTTCTAACATGATAATTTTATTTTTTAATTCTTGAGTTAGGTTTGATTTAGTAGAATTTTTTAAAAAAGTGTTTATATATTTTAAAAACATAAATTTATTATCTGTGTTTGATAAATAAAAAATTATATACTTGTACTTATAATTTTTAAAAAATATAAGTACTTTTAAAAATATTTAAGATAAAACTTTTTTAAGATGACTTGTGTTTATCAAAATTAAAAAATTTATATAATTCTATACATTAATTTATTTTTAAATTTAATTTCTTTATTAATGTCTATTATAATATTTTTAAATTTAAAAATTTATTTTATCAAATATATTTATTATTGTTTATATTTATTAAAAGTTATTTTTAATTTAATTTACTAAATATAGATACCATAACTTTTAAAAAATTATCTTTTAAAAATTAATTTTTATAAATTATTTTAAAAAAATAAAAATGTTACCAAATCAAGCTAGTTGAGTGTCCTACTCTCGGTGAATGTCAATTTATACTGGTAAATAACATTAATCAATAAATATAAACTAACAAGACAAGATACCATCCTCCTATATTTACGTAGGACATGGTTGTTATTACTATTTTGTCCTACAAGGCTACAACTTCATGTTAAAATCCTCCTTCAATCAGGATGATGCATTTGGAATGTTTGGGTGAGATTGCTAACAAAAATGTTGTAAGGATTAACACTCAATTTTTAGTACATGGATCAAATCATAATCTTATAACCACAGGAGCTTAATATTGGGACTTGGTGGGGAGAATTTTTAATATTCTTTGAGAAATAAAAGCGCTAAAATAATACAATTTATTATGACATAGAGTAACTTCTAATCTAATAAACAATTAAATTATTAAATTAGAAAATTATACATAAATAATAGAATAAATAATCATAATCAGAATTCATTTTAATTATGTTGAAGAAATATAATTAATTATAATTATGTTATTACAAAAAATTTGTCACAAAACCAATCACTCGTATAGAATATATGTTAAAATATAAAATACACACTAAGCTCGATAAGGCTTATATATATATAGGAATAATAATTCTAGAAGTCCGATAAAGGAATAAGCTCAAAAACAGAGTTATAAAAGCGCAACACGTTCACATGAAGCTACAAACTTAAGGCACAAGATAAAGATACAAGATAACAAGATATAAGTATATAAGAGAGTATAATAATCATAAGGAACAACTAGCATCAGCCTGCAGAGTTTAGGTTGACTAGTTATATGCAGACATACAGAGTTTTAAAAGTTAAAATAGCATATACAGAATATCTCTCTCAAAATAAGTCTCTAAGGCAAATATAAATACAAAAGTGACAGAACTACTCAAAAAAAAAAAATCCAAAAGACTCCAAAGATCGTGATAAAGGTCCTCCACTCTGTCACCATCAAGCAACTCACAGAGTTAGGTTGCGATCTGCATCTGAAAAATAACAACAAAGTATGGAATGAGGATCGGAGGTTCTCAGTATGGTAACAGTTCCCAATAATGTAAGATATAAGACTTCTAGACGCCAGAGGCAATCCTAGAGCTTCATATCCATCATGAGATTCAAACTTAAAACATAAGTAAAATTAAAACCACACTGAAATAAGGGAATCTAACTTAGTGGATTTCTAATCTAGCAATTCTCCGCTGTCACATAGCCTTCGGCAGCCTAACCACCATGTGATCCCATCGCCACCGCCTTCCGAACCTCCTTAATCCCAGTAGAAAACAAAAGTAATAACAATGCAAGTAAAACACAAGTATAGTATATATATCAAGAAATTCAACAAGCAAATAATCATGTTATACAATTAGGCAAGCAATTCAAGTCGGCAAAGCAAGCAAACAAATAGAAGATGCACATGATGAATGCCTGTCCAATTTAGCTGTAATATCACGTTGTCGGTTCAACTACCAACTCGACACATCTCCATGGAGATGTCGACCTTCGCTCTCAGAATGGGAACCCCCAAAATATCGTGCTCGGAACACGGTCCAGGATATAATGCCTGCAGACTCTAGTAATTCTGAAGGGATGCGAGTGGGATACTCTTGCCACAGACCTCACATCTCAATGTAAGCGAGATTAACCATCGTCCTTACGCCGCCGCTACAACCTGGACAAGCGGGATTAACCACCGTCCTTTCCAGGCACATAACGTCTCATCAATATCATTATAAAATAATACATCAGTGGTTTCAGAAATCGTTTTTCAGTCCTCAGTAATCCACACTTCCCACAACTCATTTCATTAATCATCAATATAGTACTTCGCCATCTCACTCAACTAATCCGTCCTTAGTACTCCAGAAACCTAAAACTCCATTTTTCTAAATTAATATAGAAATTCACTAAAATAATTCACTAAACTATCTTTAACGATGTTGGAACCTAACTAGTAGATAATACTCTTAATCAACATTTGAAGGAAGTTTAGAAAGTAGGAGAACCTTTGAAAACAAAAAAAAATCATTTTTCAGCAAAACAGGGATCTCGCGTACGCAAGCCTCTACCTCGCATACGCATGCTGTTGAAAAAGGGTTGTCGCGTACGCAAGCAGTGCCTCGCGTACGCGAGATGCTTAACCCGAATGGGTTGGTCGTGTTGCGTGCACTGATGGCTGCGCATCATGTTATGTTTTTCTAGACTTTTTCACACAAGAAATTCATGTTTAGTGCTTAATTATTGAGTATTATTGTGCTTAAGTCATACATTACTTTTCTCTTCGAATTGATTGATTTTGTAGAAAATAGTGGAGAAAGAAACAAAAAGCACAAATTAAGCTCAAAGGCAAAAAGGGAGCAAAGCTTTAAAGTTGTTGAAGTTGGCAACTCCTTCTTTGAAAAAATACAAAGTAGTTGCTAACTTGGAAATTGAAGTTGCCAACTCCTTCCTTATTCCAACATTGAAGGTGTTAGCAACTTGGTTTTCAAGTTGGCAACACCTTCCTTATTTCAAAATGAAGGATGGAAGATCAAGGCTCATGAAGGCGTTGGCAACTCAACCCTGAGAGTTAACAATGCCTTCACTATTTCAGCATCAAAGGAGTTGCCAACGTGGGAAGCAATGTTAGCAATGCCACTTTTTGGGTTTCTTGGCAGCCTAACCTTGACTTCTCTAAACAAAAATAACTTGAGTTACAAAGCTCCAAATGAGGTGATTTTAGTGGCATTGAAAAGTAGAATTCAAGAGCTTTCCAAGTATATATGGCACTACATGGTGGACACCAAATTTGAGGGAGAAAACGCGCCCCAAAAGTGCATAAATGGACATGGTATCAACCTGTAGTAAGGCCAGCTGACCTCTTCACCTTCTATGGAGTATAACTTGAGTTGTAGAGCTTCAAATGATGCGCTCAATGGCATTGGAAAGTAGACATCTAGAGCTTCCCAACGATATATAATAGTATGGGGTTGACATTCGTTTGAAGCTTCAGAAGCTAGCTTCATTTGGAACCTCAGAAACTGAAGGCGTTGGCAACGCCAAAATACAAAGGCATGTTTACCAATAACGCCTGCGTCCCTAGCAGGCTGACCTTGTCTCCTTCAATGGAGCATAACTTGAGCTACAGAGATCCAATTGAGATGCTTTTAGTTGCATTGGAAAGCTGACATTCATAGCTTTCCAACGATGTATAATAGTCTATAGTGGGCATGAAATTGTAGCTCAAACAATAGGCACATCTTTAAGCCCCAAAAACACAAAAGCGTTGCCAACATTGGAAACTGAAGGCGTTGGTGCCAATAACGCCTAAGTGACCCCTGGAGCTTGGTTTTGGTTCAACTAAATTACTTCAAGGTCCATCCAACCTCAAGCAAGCAAAGTCCATAAATCTCAACCAATCAAGGGCACAAGAATAATCTAGAATAGTTAATTTTCATTTGATTGTAATTTGCTTTTAATTTCATTTCAATTTGTAATTTAGGAAAGCCTATATAAAGGCCTTAGTTTCATAGAATTAGGGAGGCTGGATACGGAGGAGACCAATTTGGAATTCTGTGAATTGGCACACTCCACTGGGAGTGGGTCTTCGGACCCCTCCCCTTCTACACTCTTCTTCCCTTTCTCTTCTCTTTTTCCTTAGTAGTAGTTTAGTTTAATTTGTAATTTTCATTTATGAATTCTTGAATTTTTAATTTCTACTTTGAATTCTCACTCTTTATTTTCATGCACTTTAATTTCATGCAATTTAGTTTTCATTTAAGAGCAATTACCACTCAATTCCCTCTGCATTTGGGAAAGGAGCTCTGTTTCAATTTTGATTGAATTTATGTTTATCTCTTCTTCTCTTATTCACTCTATCTTCATACTTGGGTATCTATTAGAACTCTTGCAAGAGATTTTTGCTCTTCAAAGATCCTTGGATCTATTAGAATCCTATTGTGAGACTCCAGGGAGGAATCATAGGATTCAGTTTAAGCTCTCTTGGCATAATGAAGTTGATTCTTGATTTAGAGTTGGTACGTGACATATAACCACTCTAACATTGGGGTCTTTGGATTTATGTACTATGATATTAGAAATCATGTTTGTTTTTCTAAGAAAGAGATTTTGTGCTTTAAAGATTCAATCACCACCGAGAGAGGAATTGAGTCTACTTGAATTTCATGTGAGCCTCGAGAGTGGGATCATGGAATTCAATTTGAGGCTCTTCTCTCATAATCCTCTTGATCAACACATTCTTAGTTGGTATGTGAGATGTAACCACTTTGAATTGAGGTCTTGAGGGTTGTCTAGTTTTTGGATTAGAAATTGAACTTCACCTCTTCTCATGAGCAATTAGATCAAGAGATTGGCAATTGATTATGTGAAGAGAAATTAAATCACCAAGAAATTGGGGTTTAATTATTCATAATCCGCCATGGATCTATCTTACATGATTGAGAAGGAGTAAGACCCATTGATTCAAGAGGAATCAATATCTCCAATCCCTTATGTCTTCCATCTTTACTTTCAGTCATTTACATTCTAGCATTTTACTTTCTTGCATTTCACTTTCTGGTACTTTCTATTTCTTGCAACTTTACTTTCCCGTACTTTACTTTTCTTGCTCTTTAATTTTCCAGCATTTTATATTCTTGCCATTTACTTTTCCTGCTATTTATTGCTTTCTTTTAATTTCATTTTATTTACATTCCTGTTTGCTCATCACTCCAATATGAACCGTCTAACTAGAATAATCAATTTACTATTGATTGCTTAATCCTTTAATCCTCGTGGGATCGACCTCACTCTAAGTGAGTTTTATTACTTGATGTGACCCGGTATACTTGCCGGTAGTTAATACGTGAAATTAAATTTTTGAGTATCAAGTTTTTGCGTACGTGACCCTCACCAGACTCAGAAAATTTCTAAGTTGTAGAATTCAGTTTTTTGGCACCAAACTTTAAACAGTCATAACTTCCTCTACAAAAATATATTTTGATCAAACTTTATATCAATGTAAAGATATTTAAATGAACTTTTATTTAAGAGAAATTTCAACAAATTTTGAAAACTGAGGCTCAAGTTATGATTCGACAAAGTTCGGTAAAATAGGGTTTCACAAAAATCAGTAAGGTTCTCAATTTTCCAAAATTTACAATCAAACCAAATAACCTACCACCAAAATAGTTCCAATTGACCTAGATGTTGTTCATACACCTTCAATTTCATTCCTCATCCTACCAACATGCAATTTCACTAATTTCATCCACAATTCTCACTCACCTTCCTCAAATTTCCAATGGTTACACTCAAAGCATCATTTCTCTAATTCAACATTTATCAATATCCATAAGCTAATAATTTATTATCAACACTCAAAATCATCATATTCAACTTCAATTTCAATAAGCAACGACACCCTCAGAATTCAGCATCATAATTCATCAAAATCAACAATGCCATCATACATTATCACATTCAACAAATAATTCAATCCTTTCCTAGGGTCTACTAGCTTAAGTGTCCAGAAATATTATATATTACATAGAAGAAACCGAAACCATACCTTGGCCAATTCCCAATATGTGCTATACACCAAATTTGTGTCCACACCAAGTCTCCAATCACCAACAATTAATCCAAAGCTCTAATAATTCACAATTCAAGCTAGACATACATAATTTACCATAAATCAATACCTAGGGTTCATCAAATTCACTAATTTACAAAGTAAAGAGTTTTCTCACCTTTTTCGATGGTGTTTGGGGCACAAACCACCAATAGCCCAACCTTAGATACCACCTAATCAATCAAAACTAACACCCACATTTTCGAATTTCTTAGGGCTGCAGAGAGGAGAGAAAATTTTGAGATCTTACCTACACAAGTTAGATAGAACTAACAGGCTCGGCAAGAGCTTCGCGTAGCCGCTGACGGCACGCGAATTGGAGCACCGTAGCTTGAGATATGGCCACCGAAAGTGGGTGGTGAATAGTAACCTTGCCCCTTTCTCCTCTCAACTCATTTCAGCATGCAAACTTGCGTTTTGTGATGTTATGGGCTGAATGAGCTTCATTAATGATGTTATATATGTTGGGCTTGGCCAACTTAGGCCCAGTCTAACCCGTTAGCATTTTTGGCCCATTTGGCCTAACTTTGGGCTAAACCTTTAAAATTAGGGCCCGGTTTTCAACTTTAATTAATTTTCTAAATTTTTCTATTGTTTTTATCATTCTCGCACAGTACCAGACAGTTTTAAGCTGATACTGCCGGTTAATTTATCGGTTCGCATTTTTATGCAATTTTCCCAAGAAAATTACATTTTTCAACTTAGAAAAATCTACTGAGTCCAAATATCCTGTTTAAATTTTCTAATTCACATTCTAAATTTTTGAACCTAATTTGGGCCATTTAATTTAATTAATTAAGCGCTTAATTAGTCACGGTTCTTACATTCTCTCCACCAAATAAGAAATTTTGTCCCCAAAATTTAGTGATTACCTGAGAATAGCTTAGGATAATCCTTCCGCATCTCAGACTCTAATTCTCAAGTATGCTCTTCCATTCCTGCTCTTTTCCAAGCAACTTTAACCAATGGAACTTCCTTTCCTCGCAGTTTCTTCACACTAGTGTCATCAATTCGCACCGGTGTTACTTGAAAAGTTAACTTCACCTTCCGCTCAACCGATTCAGGCTCTAACACATGAGCTGCATCCGACGTGTACTTACGGAGTTGTGGCACGTGGAATACATCACGTGAGTTAGACAAATGCGGCGACAAAGCTACTTGATATGCCACTGGCCCGAATCGCCTCAAAATCTCAAACGGTCCTATGAATCTCAGATTCAACTTCTTTGTCTTAATTGCTCTTCCAATCCCAATTGTCGGAGTAACCTTCAGAAATATATGTTCCTCCACTTCAAATTCCAACGGTTTCCTTCTCTGATCCACATAACTTTTCTGTCAGCTCTGTGCAGTCAAAATCCTAGCTCGAATCTTTTTAATCTTTTCAGTAGTCTCTGCTACCAAATCAGGACCCAATACACTTGATTCACCGGATTCATACCAACACAGTGGAGACTGGCACTTCCGTCCATACAAAGCCTTATACGGAGCCATCCCAATGCTTGCATGAAAGCTGTTGTTGTACACAAACTCCACCAATGGCATGTTATGGTCCCAATTTCCCAGTTGATCCAAGACATACGCCCTTAATATATCTTCCAACGTTTGAATAGTCTGTTCCGACTGTCCATCCGTTTGCGGATGATATGCTGTGCTGAGACATAGCCTTGTACCTAAAGCTCTTTGGAAAGCTCCTCAAAACCTTTATGTGAATCAGGGATCACAGTCTGATACTATGCTTGATGGGACACCGTGCAACCTTACAATCTCCTTTATATACAACCTCGCCAACTCCTCCATTGAATGGTTCACTCTGAGAGGATGAAAATGAGCGGACTTGGTTAAGCGATCCATGATCACCCAAACCACATCAAATCCTGACCTAGTCCTTGGTAAACCAGTCACAAAATCCATTGCAATTCCTTCCCACTTCCACTAAGGAATCTCAAGTGGCTGTAACATTCCTGACGGTCTATGGTGTTCTATCTTCACCTTCTAACACGTCAGACACTTAGCTACAACCGCAGCTACATCATTCTTCATCACAGGCCACCAAAATATTTTCTTTAAATCATAGTACATCTTCCTACTTTGTGGATGAATAAAAAACCCGTTGTTATGGGCTTTTGATGAGCGGATATTTTATACGCTTTTTGGGGATAATTTCATATAGTTTTTAGTTTGTTTTAGTTAGTTTTTAGTTTATTTTCATTAGTTTCTAGGCAAAATTCATATTTCTGGACTTTACTATGAGTTTGTGTGTTTTTTTGTGATTTCAGGTATTTTCTGGCTGAAATTGAGGGAGCTGAGCAAAAATCTGATTCAGGCTGAAAAAGGACTGCTGATGCTATTAGATTCTGACCTCTCTGCACTCGGAATGGAATTTCTGGAGCTATAGGTGTCCAAATGCTGCGCTTCCAATTGCGTTGGAAAGTAGACATCCAGGTCTTTCCAGAAATATATGATAGTCCATACTTTGCTCAAGAATAGACGACATAAACTGGCGTTCAACACCAGTTCCATGTTGTAGTCTGGCATCCAGCGCCAGAAACAAGTTACAAGTTGGAGTTCAACGCCAGAAACAGGTTACAACCTGGCGTTGAACGCCCAAAACAGCCCATGCACGTGAGAATCTTAAGTCTTAGCCCCAGCACACACCAAGTGGGCCCCAGAAGTAGATTTCTGCACCATCTATCATAGTTTACTCATTTTCTGTAAACCTAGGTCACTAGTTTAGTATTTAAACAACTTTTTGAGATTTATTTTGTATCTCATTACATTTTAGATCTGAACTTTGTACCTTTTGACGGCATGAGTCTCTAAACTCCATTGTTGGGGGTGAGGAGCTCTGCTGTGTCTCGATGAATTAATGCAAGTATTTCTGTTTTCCATTCAAACATGCGTGTTCCTATCTAAGATATCCATTCGCACTTCAATATGAATGTGATGAACGTGACAATCATCATCATTCCTCCACGAACGTGTGCCTGACAACCACTTACGTTCCACCGTAGAATGAATGAATATCTCTTAGATCTCTTAATCGGAATCTTCGTGGCATAAGCTAGATTGATGGCAGCATTCAAGAGAATCCGAAAAGTTTAAACCTTGTCTGTGGTATTCCGAGTAGGATTCAGGGATTGAATGACTGTGACGAGCTTCAAAATCGCGAGTGCTGGGTGTAGTGACAGACGCAAAAGGATAGTAAATCTTATTCCGGTACGATTGAGAACCTGCAGATGATTAGCCGTGTGGTGACAGCGCACCTGGACCCTTTTCACTGGAAGGATGGATGGTAGCCATTGACAACAGTGATCCACCAACACACAGCTTGCCATAGGAGGACGTGCGTGCGTGAATCAGAAACAGAGGAAGGCAGAATTTCAGAAGACAAAGCATCTCCAAAACTCCAACATATTCTCCATCATTGCATACAAGTATAATTTGTGTTCTGTCCTTTTATTCCTTGCAATCAAATTTGATAAGTGAATTATTTTATTGTCTTCCTGACTAAGAGTTACAAGATAACCATAGATTACTTCAAGCCAATAATCTTCGTGGGATCGACCCTTACTCACGTAAGGTATTACTTGGACGACCCAGTGCACTTGCTGGTTAGTTGTGCGAATTTGTGAAGAATTGTGATTTCCAATTTCGTGCACCAAGTTTTTGGCGCCGTTGCCGGGGATTGTTTGAGTTTGGACAACTGACGGTTTATTTTGTTGCTTAGATTAGGAAAAATTTTTCTTTTTGGTTTAGAGTCTTTTATTATTTATACATTGTTAAAACACTTTAAATTTATAGCTCAATTAGCTAGAGCGTGGTGCTTATGTTCTTGGTAATTGGCTATCCTTTTTTTAAAATCTTTTTCAAAAATAATTTTTCTTTGAATAAATCTTGTGCCAAACTTTAAGTTTGGTGTTTTCTTGTTGATTTTTCTTTGTTTTTCGAAAATTTTAGTTTGGTTTTCTAAAAATTTTAAGTTTGGTGTTCTTTCTTCATGTTCTTGTGTTCTTGTGAGTCTTCAAAGTGTTCTTGAGTTCTCCTTGTGTCTTGATCTTAAAATTTTTAAGTTTGGTGTTCCTTGGTGTTTTCCCTCCAAAATTTTCGAAAACAAGGAGTATTAGATCTAAAAATTTTAAATCTTGTGCTATCTTATTGTTTTTCTCTTTCCTCTTTAAATTCAAAAATATCTTTTCTCTCTATTTTAAAGCTTTTTTTTTCTTTCGAAAATCAATTTTAAAATCCAGATTTTTTTTTTCGAAATTTAAAACCCTTTTCAAATCATATCTTTTTCAAAACTTCCTAACCACTTTCTCTTTCCTCATTTTTTTCGAAAATCTTCACCCATTTTTATTTATTTTAATTTATTTTGTTTTTGAAATAAATAAATAATTAAATAAATAAAAATATTTTTCTTCTATTTTACATCATCTCCCTTTCTCCATCATGGACCTAAGCGAAAATGAACAGTCCAGGAGGACTCTGGGGTCATATGCAAACCCCTCTACTGCTTCATATGGGAGCAGTATCTGCATACCCTCCATTGGAGTTAGTAGCTTTTAGTTGAATCCTCAGCTCATTATCATGGTGCAGCAAAGTTGCCAGTATTCCGGTCTTCCACAGGAAGAACCTACAGAGTTTCTGGCACAGTTTTTACAGATTGCTGACACAGTACATGATAACGAAGTAGATCAGGATGTCTACAGATTATTAGTGTTTCCATTTGCTGTAAAAGACCAGGCTAAGAGGTGGTTAAATAACCAACCTAAGGCCAGCATAAGGACATGGAAACAGCTGACAGAAAAATTTCTAAATCAATACTTTCCTCCAAAACGGATGACACAGCTAAGGCTAGACATCCAAGGCTTTAAACAAGGAGATAATGAATCTCTTTATGATGCCTGGGAGAGATACAGATAGATGCTACGAAAATGCCCCTCTGAAATGTTTTCAGAGTGGGTTCAGTTAGACATCTTCTATTATGGGCTTGCAGAAAGAGCTCAGATGTCTCTAGATTACTCAGCTGGTGGATCTATCCACATGAGAAAGACAATTAAAGAAGCTCAAGAGCTCATTGATACAGTTGCCAGAAATCAGCATCTGTATCTAAGCAGTGACCCTTCCATGAAAGAAGAGGTTAAAACAGTAACTACTGAACTCAGTCCTGTAAAACAAGCTGCTGAATTCAATCAGCAATTGGACTTTCTAACAAAGCAGTTAGCCGAATTCAAGGATAGACTACAAGAGACAAGGATGGCTAATATAAATATGGAAGAACAATTGAAGCAAACAAAGCAGCAGCTGTCAAAACAAATAACAGAAGAATGCCAAGCAGTTCAATTAAGAAGTGGGAAGACATTAAATACCCCACCTCAAGGCAGCAAGAAGCCAAGAAATGAGCAAACCACCCAAAATCCACTTGAGGACAGTAAGAGCCCAGGGAAAAATAATTCTGGCGCTAAAACGCCAGAAATTGGGTGGAAGGCTGGCGCTGAACGCCCAGACCATGCTCAGGACTGGCGTTCAACGCCAGAAACAAGCAAGGATCTGGCTTTGAACGTCCAAAAGAAGCACAGTTTTGGCGTTCAGACGCCAGGAACAGATGAGGAGCTGGCGTCTAATGTCACTCCAGCTTCTAACTCTGGCACTCAATTGCCAGTGAGGGATCAGACACACACAAGTGCTGATGACAACCCATCTAAAAAGGCTTCTTCAACCACTTCTGTAGGAAATAAACTTACAGCAACTAAGGTTGAGGAATATAAAGCCAAGATACCTTATCCTCAAAAACTCTGCCAAGAGGAGCAGGATAAGCAATTTGCTCGCTTTGCAGATTATCTCAGGACTCTTGAAATAAAGATTCCATTTGCAGAGGCACTTGAGCAAATAACTTCTTATGCCAAGTTCATGAAAGAGATCTTGAGTCATAAGAAGGATTGGAGAGAAACTGAAAGAGTTCTCCTCACTGAAGAATGCAGTGCAGTCATTCTGAAAAGCTTTCCTGAAAAGCTTAAAGACCCTGGGAGTTTTCTGATACCATGCACATTAGAAGGTAATTGCACCAAGACAGCTTTATGTGATTTTGGGGCAAGCATCAACCTAATACCTGCATCCACTATCAAAAATCTTGGTTTAACTGAAGAAATTAAACCAACCCGGATATGTCTCCAACTTGCTGATGGCTGCATTAAATACCCATCAGGCGTGATTGAAGACATGATTGTCAGAGTTGGGCCATTCGCCTTTCCCACTAACTTTGTAGTACTGGAAATGGAGGAGCACAAGAGTGCTACTCTCATTCTAGGAAGACCCTTCCTAGCAACTGGACGAACTCTCATTGATGTCCAATAGGGGGAAATAACCCTGAGAGTCAATGAGGATGAGTTTAAGTTGAATGCTGTCAAAGCCATGCATCATCCAGATACATCAAAAGACTGCATGAAAGTTGATCTTATTGACTCTTTGGTAGAAGAGATCAACATGGCTGAGAGTCTCGAATCAGAGTTGGAAGACATCTTTAAAGATGTTCAGCCTGATTTGGAGGATTCAAAGGAAATGAAAGAGCCTCTGAAATTTCCTCTGGAAGAGGAAAAACCTCCTAAACCAGAGCTCAAACCATTACCATCATCCCTGAAATATGCATTTTTGGGAGAAGGTGACACTTTTCCAGTGATCATAAGCTCTGCTTTAAATCTACAGGAAGAGGAAGCACTGATTCAAGTGCTAAGGACACACAAGACAGCTCTTGGGTGGTCCATAGGTGACCTTAAGGGCATAAGCCCAGCTAGATGCATGCACAAAATCTTATTGGAGGATAATACTAAACCAGTGGTTCAACCACAGAGTCGGCTAAATCCAGCCATGAAGGAAGTGGTGCAGAAAGAGGTCACCAAATTACTGGAGGCTGGGATTATTTATCCTATTTCTGATAGCCCCTGGGTGAGCCCTGTTCAAGTTGTCCCCAAAAAGGGAGGCATGACAGTAGTTCATAATGAAAAGAATGAACTGGTTCCTACAAGAATAGTTACAGGGTGGCGCATGTGTATTGACTACAGAAGGCTCAATACAGCCACCAGAAAGGATCATTTTCCTTTACCATTCATAGACCAGATGCTAGAAAGATTGGCAGGTCATGATTATTACTGCTTTTTGGATGGCTACTCGGGCTATAACCAGATTGCAGTAGATCCCTAAGATCAAGAGAAAACAGCATTCACATGTCCATCTGGAGTGTTTGCTTATAGAAGGATGCCGTTTGGGCTGTGTAATGCGCCTGCAACCTTCCAGAGATGCATGCTCTCTATTTTCTTTGATATGGTGGAAAAATTTCTGGAAGTCTTCATGGATGACTTCTCAGTATATGGAAACTCATTCAGCTCCTGTCTTGATCACCTGAAACTAGTTCAGAAAAGATGCCAAGAGACCAACCTGGTTTTAAACTGGAAAAAATGTCACTTTATGGTGACTGAAGGGATTGTCCTTGGGCATAAAATTTCAAACAAGGGAATAGAGGTGGATCAAGCAAAAATAGAGGTAATTAAAAAATTACCACCACCTGCCAATGTTAAGGCAATCAGAAGCTTTCTGGGGCATGCAGGATTCTATAGGAGATTTATAAAGGATTTTTCAAAAATCGCAAAACCTCTGAGCAATCTGCTAGCTGCTGACACGCCATTTGTGTTTGACACAGAGTGTCTGCAGGCGTTTGAAACGCTAAAAGCCAAGCTGGTCACAGCACCAGTTATTTCTGCACCAGATTGGACATTACCATTTGAGCTAATGTGTGATGCCAGTGATCACGCCATTGGTGCAGTATTGGGACAGAGGCATGACAAGCTTCTGCATGTCATTTATTATGCTAGCCGCATTTTAAATGATGCCCAGAAAAATTACACAACCACAGAAAAAGAATTGCTTGCAGTAGTTTATGCCATTGACAAGTTTAGATCATACTTAGTAGGATAAAAGGTGATTGTGTATACTGACCATGCTGCTCTTAAATATCTACTCACAAAGCAGGATTCAAAACCCAGGCTCATAAGATGGGTGTTGCTTCTGCAAGAGTTTGATATAGAAATAAGAGACAGAAAAGGGACAGAGAACCAAGTGGCTGATCATCTGTCCCGGATAGAGCCAGTAGAAGGGACGTCCCTCCCTCTCTTGAGATCTCTGAGACTTTCCTGGATGAGCATTTGTTTGCCATTCAAGAAATACCATGGTTTGCAGACATTGCAAACTATAAGGCTGCAAAGTTCATACCTAAGGAGTACAACAGGCAACAAAAGAAAAAATTAATCACTGATGCAAAGTACTACTTGTGGGATGAACCCTATCTCTTCAAGAGATGTGCAGACGGAATAATTTGTAGGTGTGTGCCTAGAGAAAAAGCACAGAGGATCCTATGGCATTGCCATAGATCACAATATGGAGGCCATTTCGGAGGTGAGCGAACAGCCACCAAGGTCCTCCAATGTGGCTTCTATTGGCCTACACTCTATAGAGATTCCCGAGAGTTTGTACGTAACTGTGACAGTTGCCAAAGAGCTGGTAATCTGCCTCATGGTTACGCCATGCCTCAACAAGGAATCTTAGAGATTGAGTTGTTTGACGTATGGGGAATTGACTTCATGGGACCTTTCCCACCATCATACTCAAACACTTATATTCTGGTGGCAGTTGACTACGTATCAAAATGGGTAGAGGCCATTGCCACACCCACCAATGATACTAAAACAGTGCTGAAGTTTCTCCAGAAATATATCTTCAGCAGGTTTGGGGTCCCTAGAGTACTAATCAGTGATGGGGGCACTCACTTCTGCAACAAACAGCTTTAGTCTGCCATGGTCCGGTATGGGATTCGCCACAAGGTGGCAACTCCATATCATCCACAAACTAATGGGCAAGCTGAAGTCTCTAACAGAGAGCTAAAAAGAATCCTAGAATGGACTGTAAATACCCGTAGAAAGGATTGGGCAAGAAGCTTGGATGATGCTCTGTGGGCATACAGAACAGTATTCAAGACTCCTATAGGGACCTCTCCATACCAACTTGTATATGGTAAGGCATGTCACCTGCCCGTGGAACTAGAACATAAAGCCTATTGGGCAACCAGATTCCTGAACTTTGATGCCAAATTAGCTGGAGAAAAAAGATTGCTTCAGCTAAATGAGCTAGAGGAATTCAGATTCACTGCTTTCGAAAATGCCAAGCTTTATAAAGAGAAATAAAAAAAGTGGCATGATAGAAAGCTGTCATCTAGAATCTTTGAACCAGGACAGAAGGTTCTG
The DNA here is from genome assembly GCF_003086295.3 of Arachis hypogaea. Classification (NCBI taxonomy): domain Eukaryota; kingdom Viridiplantae; phylum Streptophyta; class Magnoliopsida; order Fabales; family Fabaceae; genus Arachis; species Arachis hypogaea. The sequence continues at coordinate 29,877,164 of NC_092055.1, forward strand.
TTGTTTAACTCTAGACTCAGGCTATTCCCCGGGAAACTGAAATCCCGGTGGAGGGGACCATATGTGATTACAGGTGTATCACCATATGGTTATGTGGAACTTCAAGATATTGATTCTGATAAGAAGTTCATTGTTAATGGACAGAGAATCAAGCACTATCTTGAAGGCAATATTGAGCAAGAGTGCTCAAGGCTGAAGCTAAATTAAAAGCTCAGCAAAGTCCAGCTAAAGACAATAAAGAAGCGTTTGCTGGGAGGCAACCCAGCCATGGGGCATCACTTCCTCTAAGCATTTTGCCCTATTCTTGATTTTATTTGTTCATATAAAGTTCATTGATACTAAGGTAAAGAGTCAATTACATAAGTTCACAGGGTTACAGAAGGAATCTGCACACAAAACAGAGAAAAAGAGCTCATTGGCAAGAAAACGCCAGTAAGAGTCTATTTTGGGCGTTCAACGCCCAAAAGAAGCATCCACTGGGCGTTGAACACCAGTAAGGATAGCCATCTGGGCGTTAAACGCCAGAAAGAAGCATCTTCTGGGTGTTGAACGCCAGAAAGAAGCTCCTTCTGGGCGTTCAACGCCAGACTTACAGCGTCCTAGGCGTTCAGAAAAACGCCCAGTGACAAAGGAGTTCCTGGCGTTCAACGCCAGAAAGAAGCAACAGCTGGGCGTTGAACGCCCAGGAGAGGCAGCATTTGGGCGTTGAACGCCCAAAACATGCAACATTTGGGCGTTCAAACACCAGGATGGTGGGGAGGAGGTGAATTCGTTTTTACTTCATATTTTTCATTCTAATTTTAATTTTCATGTTTCAATTCATGATTTCTTGCATAAACATGTTAAGAACCCTGATTTCTAAAATCCCTAATTTCTAAAAACCCTACCTTAAAAATATCAAATGTATCTTAATCCATAAACACGAATTCTTCTTTTCAATACAATTCAACTCTTTTTCAAATTTTCAAAACAAATCTATATATTTTCATTCTAAAATCTTTTTAACTAATCAATATCTTTTTCAAATCTCCACATTATCTTTTTCAAAATCCAAATTTATCTTTCTCAAATATCCTTCATATCTTTTTAATCTTAAATCACATCTTTTCATATCATACTTTTTAAATCATATCTTCTATCTTATCTTTTTTAATATTTTCGAAAATCCCACCCCCTCCCTTTTAAAAACACATTTGGCCTCCCTCCTCAAATCCACCATTCGACACTAGCTCTCCTTCTATCCTTCTCCTTTCTTTTATTTTGCTTGAGGACAATCAAACCTCTAAGTTTGGTGTGTTTATCCGTGATCACTAAACCATACCCACTAAGATCATGGCTCCTAAAGGAAAACAACCCACTCCAAGAGGCAAGAAAGAGAGTGTTTCAAAACCACTTTGGAATCAAGGGAAGTTCTTAACTAAAGAACATTCAGACCATTATTACAAAATAATGGGTCTAAGATCAGTGATCCCGAAAGTTAGATTCGATCTAAAAGAAGACGAATATCCGGAGATCCAGGAGCAAATTCGAATTAGGAACTGGGAGATCCTAGCTAATCCTGAAACGAAAGTGGAAAGGAATATGGTCCAGGAGTTCTATGCTAATATGTGGCAAACAGACAGGCAAAGACTATCTGGATCTGCTCTCTATGACTATCGGACCTTGGTCAAAGGAAAGATTGTTCATACCCACCCTGACAAGATCAGGGAGATCTTAAAGCTACCTCAGCTAAAAGATGATCCAGACTCTTTCAATAGGAGAATGATGAGAACAGACAAGGGCCTGGATAAGATTCTAGAGGATATATGTATCCCTGGAGCCAGTGGACCACCAGCACGAAGGGTGTCCCAAATCAACTCAAAAGAGAAGATCTCAAACCAGTCACTAGAGGATGGCTGGACTTCATTGGGCATTCTCTGCTGCCCACTAGCAACCGTTCTGAAGTCACTATTAGAAGAGCAGTGATGATCCATTGCATCATGATGGGAAAAGAAGTGGAAGTTCATCAACTGATTTTAACTGAATTTTACAAAATTGCAAACAAAAATTTCAAAGATGCCAGGTTGGCTTATCCAAGCTTGATTTCTATGCTCTGCAAGGACGCTGGAGTAAGGATGGGAATAACTGAGTATATCTCAGTTGAGCGGCCAATCACCAAAGCATCAATGGAAAAACAACAAGCACAGGATGACCCCATCAAGAAGAGAACACAGGAAATTCTCCCAGAAATCCCTCAATCTGAATACTGGGAGTATCTTGAAACATCTATTACCAAGATGCAAGAAGCTATGGAACAAATAAAGAAAGAACAGAAGGAACAAAGTATCATTCTTTGCTATTTACTTAAAGAGCAGGAGGAGCAAGGGCGTGATTTAAGGGAGTTGAAGCGCCAGAAATTATCTCTTGAAGGACCAAGCACCCCGCAGATTAGAGGAACATCCACTTCCCAGAACAAAGGTTGTTAAATTCCAATTTTTGCTTTAACTCTGTGATAGTTGTCATTATAGGAGTTTACCTTAGAAAGTAGATATAAGTAGTAGTAATTAGCATACCTATTTTGATCTTATTTTCAATTAAGTTATAATTTATTTTTCTCATCATCAACAAACATGAATAAAATAGTAGATCTTTAGAATAAGAGGCAATACATTTCGAGTTTTTAACAAGAAAAATTCTAATTATTTACATGTGGTGACAATGCTTTCTGTCTCCTGAATGAATGCTTGAACAGTGCATATGTCTTTTGAATTTGATGTTTAAGACTGTTAAATATGTTGGCTCTTGAAAGAATGATGAACATGAGACATGTTATTAATAATATGAAAAATCATAAAAATGATTCTTGAAGCAAGAAAAAGCAGTGAATACAAAAGCTTGCAGAAAAAAAAAATTTTAGAGAAAGAAAAAGAAAAAACAAGCAGAAAAAGCCAAAGCTCTTAAAACCAAAAGGCAAGAGCAAATAGCCAATAGCCCTTAAAACCAAAAGGCAAGGGTAATAAAAAGGATCCAAGGCTTTGAGCATCAGTGGATAGGAGGGCCTAAAGGAATAAAATCCTGGCCTAAGCGGCTAAACCAAGCTGTCCCTAACCATGTGCTTGTGGCGTGAAGGTGTCAAGTGAAAACTTGAGACTGAGTGGTTAAAGTCAAGGTCCAAAGCAAAAAGAAGAGTGTGCTTAAGAACTTTGGATACCTCTAATTGGGGACTTTAACAAAGCTGAGTCACAATCTGAAAAGGTTCACCCAATTATGTGTCTGTGGCATTTATGTATCCGGTGGTAATACTGGAAAACAAAGTGCTTAGGGCCACGGCCAAGACTCTTAAAGTAGCTGTGTTCAAGAATCATCATACTGAAATAAGAGAATCAATAACACTATCTGAATTCTAAGTTCCTATAGATGCCAATCACTCTGAGCTTCAATGGATAAAGTGAGGTGCCAAAATTGTTCGGAAGAAAAAAGCTACTAGTCCCGCTCATCTAATTAGAATCTGAGCTTCACTCAAAAACTCTGAGATATTATTGCTTCTTGACTTATTAGTAGTCTATTTTATTTATCTAGTTGCTTGGGGACAAGCAACAGTTTAAGTTTGGTGTTGTGATGAGCGGATATTTTATATGCTTTTTGGGGATAATTTCATATAGTTTTTAGTATGTTTTAGTTAGTTTTTAGTTTATTTTCATTAGTTTCTAGGCAAAATTCATATTTCTGGACTTTACTATGAGTTTATGTATTTTTCTGTGATTTCAGGTATTTTCTGGCTGAAATTGAGGGAGCTGAGCAAAAATCTAATTCAGGCTGAAAAAGGACTACTGATGCTGTTGGATTCTGACCTCTCTGCACTCGGAATGGAATTTCTGGAGCTACAAGAGTCCAAATGACGCGCTTCCAATTGCGTTAGAAAGTAGACATCCAGGGCTTTCTAGAAATATATAATAGTCCATACTTTTCTCAAGGATAAACGACGTAAACTGGCGTTCAACTCCAGTTCCATGTTGCAGTCTGGCGTCCAGCGCCAGAAACAAGTTACAAGTTGGAGTTCAACGCCAGAAACAGGTTACAACCTGGCGTTGAACGCCCAAAACAGCCCATGCACGTGAGAAGCTTAAGTTTCAGCCCCAGTACACACCAAGTGGGCCCCAGAAGTGGATTTCTGCACCATCTATCATAGTTTACTCATTTTCTGTAAACCTAGGTCACTAATTTAGTATTTAAACAACTTTTAGAGATTTATTTTGTATCTCATGACATTTTAGATCTGAACTTTGTACCTTTTGATGGCATGAGTCTCTAAACTCCATTGTTGGGGGTGAGGAGCTCTGCTGTGTCTCGATGAATTAATGCAAGTATTTCTGTTTTCCATTCAAACATGCGTGTTCCTATCTAAGATATCCATTCGCACTTCAATATGAATGTGATGAACGTGACAATCATCATCATTCCTCCACGAATGCGTGCCTGACAACCACTTACGTTCCACCGTAGAATGAATGAATATCTCTTAGATCTCTTAATCAGAATCTTCGTGGCATAAGCTAGATTGATGGCAGCATTCAAGAGAATCCGGAAAGTCTAAACCTTGTCTGTGGTATTCCGAGTAGGATTCAGGGATTGAATGACTGTGACGAGCTTCGAACTCACGAGTGCTGGGCGTAGTGACAGACGCAAAAGGATAGTAAATCCTATTCCGGTACGATTGAGAACCTGCAGATGATTAGCCGTGCGGTGACAGCGCACCTGGACCCTTTTCACTGGAAGGATGGATGGTAGCCATTGACAACGGTGATCCACCAACACACAGCTTGCCATAGGAGGACGTGCGTGCGTGAATCAGAAACAGAGGAAGGCAGAATTTCAGAAGATAAAGCATCTCCAAAACTCTAACATATTCTCCATCATTGCATACAAGTATAATTTGTGTTCTGCCCTTTTATTCCTTGCAATCAAATTTGATAAGTGAATTATTTTATTGTCTTCCTGACTAAGAGTTACAAGATAACCATAGATTGCTTCAAGCCAATAATCTCCGTGGGATTGACCCTTACTCACGTAAGGTATTACTTGGACGACCCAGTGCACTTGCTGGTTAGTTGTGCGAATTTGTGAAGAATTGTGATTTCCAATTTCGTGCACCAGCTTCCGACAACAACTCTTGTCTCAAACTCCCAACATCCAGCACACAAAGTCTCCCCTTATACCTCCACAACCCTTAATCATCCTTAGTGAACTCTCTATGCCTCTTCTTGCCAATTGGTTGAAACATCTTCTGAAGTTCTTGTCCATCTTGCTAAGCCTTCTAAATCTCTGACTTAAATGTACTCGAAATCTACAGTTGATTCAGACAAGCTATTATGGCAACTTCACCAATGTCCAGCTTAAGTTCTGCAAACTTATCCACTAACTCCTCCTCCTTAATCCTCATCCAAGCAACAGTCAAAGACTTTCTGCTCAAAGCGTCTGCTACCACATTTACCTTCCCAGGGTGATAACTCAGTTCAAAATCATAATCCTTCAGCAGCTCCATCTACCTCCTCTGACGCATATTGAGCTCTTTTTGATCAAAGATATACTTAAGGCTCTTGTGATCAGAAAAGACTCTAAACCTCGCTCCATAAAAATGGTGCCTCCAATCTTCAATGCAAACACAATCGCCGCCAATTCCAAGTCATGAGTTGGGTAATTCACCTCATCTCAGCTGACGCGATGCGTAAGCCACCATGTTTCGGTATTGCATCAGCACGCAACCCAAACCCTTCAATAAAGCATCACAGTACACTTCAAATGGTTCATGCGGTTTAGGTAGAATTAAAACTGGCTCTGAAGTCAACTTTTATTTCAAAGTCTGAAAACTCTCCTCACACTCTGACGTCCACACAAACGGTACCTCCTTTCGGGTTAACTTAGTCATCGATAATGCAATTTGACAAAATCCCTCGATGAATCTTCTGTAATATCTGGCCAAACCCAAGAAACTCCTAACTTCAGTCACCGTAATTGGTCTCTCCCATTCCATCACTGCCTCCACTTTCGAAGGATCCACCACAATTCTGTCCTTACTCACCACGTGCCCTAAGAACTTCACTTCTTCTTTACAAAACTCACACTTTGACAACTTGGCATACAATTTCCGTTCCTTCAGGTTATGTAACACAATCCTCAAATGCTTTTCATGCTCCTTTGTCGTTTTAGAGTAAACCAGAATGTTATCTATGAATACCACCACAAACTTATCCAAAAAGGGACGAAATACTCTGATCATGTAATCCATGAACACAGCAGGTGCATTCGTCAACCTAAAGGACATCACCGCAAACTCGTAGTGTCCATAGCGCGTCCTAAACGCAGTTTTCGGAATGTCATCCTCCTTCACCCTTATCTGATGGTAACTAGATCTCAGATCAATCTTGGAGAACACCCCAGCTCCTCGCAACTGATCCATTAAGTCATCTATCCTCAGCAACGGATACTTATTCTTCATGGTCACTCTGTTCAGCTGTCGGTAATCCACACAAAGTTGTATTCCCCCATCTTTCTTCTTTACCCATAAAACTGGCGCTCCCCACGGAGATACACTCGGTCGAATGAATCTCTTGTTCAGAAGCTCTTCTAATTGAGTCTTCAATTCAGCCAGCTCTATCAGAGCCATTCGATACGGTGCAATTGACACTGGTCCGGCCTCTGGCACCAAATCAATCGCAAATTCAATTTCTCTTTGAGGCAGAAATTTGGGAATATCTTCAGGAAATACTTCAAGAAAGTCCCTAACTACTGGAATTTTCTAGCCTCTGATCATCACCTAACACATTCGCAACCAACAATATATAACCCTGACACTCTTCTCCACTACAGTTTACCATCACAGAGTTTAGGTAATAACCCTCAGCTATCATTGCTCCTCCTTCACCTTCCGGCATGAACCGAATAGATCGCTCAAAGCAATCCAACAAAACCCGATTCTTGGAAATCCAATCAAACCCCAAAATCATTTTGAACCCAACTATCAGTAAACAAATTAATTCATGGACAAATTTCATATCCTCAAGCTTGAAAGATACTTGCCTACTGGTGCGAATTTTACAACCACAAACTAACCGACAAGTGCATCGGGTCGTACCAAGTAATACCTCAGGTGAGTGAGGGTCGATCCCACGAGGATTGATGGACTAAGTAACAATGGTTGATTAATTTACTTAGTTAGACAAACAGAAAATGGTGTTTGAGAGTTCAAAAGCATTAAATAGTAAATTCAGAATATCAAAAGACAAACAAGTAAATAAGTTGGGAATAAAGTATGGAGAAACAGTTAAGGCTTCAGAGTTATCTATTTTTCGGATTGACTTTTCTTATTAATTTATTTTAAACATGCAAGATTTAATTCATGGAAAACTATATGTGACTAGACCCTAATTCCTTAGACCTTTCTAGTCTCCTCTAAAATTCATCAACCGCCAATTCCTTGGTCAATTAATTCCAATTAGGGGGTGAAGTTTAATTCTAGTTTATATGCCACAAAAATCCTAATTACCCAAATATAATAGGATTATATGTCACGTATCCCGTTAAGTCCAGATAATTAGAAACTTAGGAGAAATTGTTTTCAAGCTGTTGTTCAAGTAAAGAGCTTTTCCAAGTTATACAAGAACTCAATTAGAACATGGGTCATACTTCCGTTCCACCCAAATTCATAAGATAAAGAATGAAAACAATCCTTGAAATATAAATTAGTGCATGAATGAAAATAGAAAAATAATAGTATCAATCCATACAATAGACAGAGCTCCTAACCTTAACAGTGGAGGTTTAGTTGCTCATGGTTCAAAGAGAAAATAAGGATTCTGGTAAACTGTAAATTCGGTTGAGTTGGAATGAAAAGTGGAATAATGTTCGAATCCCTAAAGAGAAGTTTCTTTTTTCTTTTATATCTAATCCTAATTAATTTAAAATCTATTTTCTAAAACTAAAATAATATATTTTCCTATTTTCTAAAAATTAAAGTTTAAATCAGAATTAATAGCAATCAGCATTTTCTGCACGTGGCGCATGTCACGCGTACGCATCAGTCACGCATACGCGTCGATAGTCTTCTTCGCGTGTCACGCATACGCGTCAGGTACGCGCACGCGTCGCTGTACAACTTCGCTTTTCACGTGTACGCGTCAGGTACGCGCACGCGTCGCCATGGAAAGCTCCAAATCACGCGCACGCGTCTGGTACTCGCACGCATCGTTCCTCGCTGGTCAGCTCCTTGGTTTCTTGTGTTCCTTCCATTTGTGCAAGCTTCCTCTCCATCCTCTAAGTCATTCCTGCCTTATATAGCCTTCTTCTCTTTTTCTGCGGAAGCTCCATCAAATCCAACCAAATGCTACCTAAAATAAACAGAATTGCACACGACTCAAAGTAGCATCCATAGTGGCTAAAAGATAATCAATTCTTGATTAAACTCAACAAATTGAATGCAAATTCACTAGGAAAAGATAGGAAAGATGCTCACGCATCACAATACTAAACTTGAATTGTTACTTGTCCTCAAGCAACTAAAACTAATACAAGGTTAAGATGTGAATTTACATGAGAAGTGAGAGTTCAATTATGCTCATGTCTCTTCTTAAAGTGGGATTTATCTATTGCAATTCTGAATAGTTTTGGCATCTCAGTTTCCTTTGAGTAAGAGGAATGTCAATGTCATTCGGAATTAGAATCCGGATCATATTATGAATTCTCTGATCTTTATATTTTAGTTAAATCCTTGAACACAGCAGATATCCCTTAATTATCAATTAACTGGTGCTTTGCACCTTGAGCCTAGCCGTGACTTTAAATGTTCTATCTCAAGGGTTAATTGACACAAGAACACCACAAGAACTTAACTAGGGAACACTTTTGAAGTTCTGATTTTTCTTTCAACTATTCCCAGACAGTGGTGCTCAAAGCCTTTGGCATACTCTACTAATTGCAATTGATCTCGACTCTAAATATTCTGTCTCAAGGATTACTTGACACAAGAACACCACAAGCATATGACTAGGGAAACAACTCTTTGAGCTTTTAATCATGTCTGACCTCCCTAGTTATTGATGATCAGAGCCTTGGACCTTGTTTTTATATCCTCTTTTTTTTGCTGTTTCTTTTGCTTCAAGGATTAACTGTCACAAATTTTCAGAAAATTCATAATACTTCTCTAAATTCCTTTTCCTTATTCGTCAACATTCCTTAATTCAAATTCAAACATGCATGGTTTATGTCATGCATTCAGAATCACAAAGAACACCACAACATTTGATTAAATGAGACTACTCTTAAAAAATAAACTCACTTTCTCATGCATTACATCCCCTCTTTCTTCTTTCTTTTTGATTTCAAGCTCAGTGGGCAATACATGAGATACCTTTCAGAATTAAAGCAACTAACAGAAATTTTAAAAATAATAGAACTAAACTAGAACCTAGAAATTTATCTAATAAAAGATCATGCAATAAACGAGACAAAATAGCAGAAAACCGGAACATAACATAGTAAGAGCGGGAAGGAATATAGAATTGAAGGAATTCAACCAACTCAGTTATCCTAGTGGCCGTTTTATTCCTCAGGCTGTGCTCCTCCGTGAAAATGATTCGCCTCCCTTTGGTACCATAAAATTAAACAGAAAAACCATCAGCGAAGCGACAACACCAAACTTAAAGGTTTGCTTGTCCTCAAGCAAAGAAGAACTGAAAACAAAAACAAATAGTATGATGAAAAAAGAATAAAAGGATAAAAGAACAAGAGAGAATTAGGATTGGGGGTGGATGATTTGAAATCAGGCGCTGAGGTGGTTTAATTGGGCGTCGCATGTGATGCGTACGCATAAGGCGCGCGTACGCGTGGATCGCGCAAATTTCAGGCGACGCGTACGCGTCTGGGATGCGTACGCATGATGTTGGTTGTGCGAATGGCGCGAGGGCAGCCCCGCGCACACACAACTCTCTGTTCAGATACGCACGAGAGCCAAAATTGAAAATATGCAAGAACAAGAAAAATATGCAAGAACACTTTGAATGTCAAGATAAACACCAAGAACACTTTGAAGATCAAGATGAACACCAAGAACTTATTTTTGAAAATTTTTAAGAAAGGACACGCATGCAAGACACTATACTTAGAAATTTTTTATTGTTGAGACACTAACAAATTGAAAATGCATATGAGAAACAAGAAAAGATGCAAAACATGAAAATGCAAAGATCAAACAAGGGAAATCATCAAGAACAACTTGAAGATTATGATGAACACCATGCATGAATTTTTCGAAAATTTTCAGTGAAAACTAAAAATATGCAATTGACACCAAACTTAAAAATTGACACAAGGCTCAAATTTTGGTTTTTATGATTTTATTAATTTTTTGTAATTTTTCAAAAATTATTTAGAAAAGAAAAATAAGGATTTCAAAATTTCTAATGAGAATTCCAGGAATCATGCCATGTTAGTCTAAAGCTCCGGTCCAGGAATTAGACATGGCTTACTAGCCAGCCAAGCTTTCAGTGAAAGCTCCGGTCCAAAACACTAGACATGGCCAATGGCCAGCCAAGCTTTAGCATACAAATCAGGCATACAACAGCTGATCAGATGGGAGTCCAAGGACTCTTTGTGATGATAAGTTGAAACCTCGGTCCAAAAGAATTAGACATGGCTTCACAGCCAGCCAGATTTCAACAACTCATCATGAAACTCTAGAATTCATTCTTAAAAATTCTGAAGAACAAAATAAAATTTCTTTTTTTTTCTGAAATTTTTTTGAAAATAAAAAGAATAAAAACATAAACTTAAAATTAAAATAAAATTACCTAATCTGAGAAACAAGATGAACCATCAGTTGTCCAAACTCAAACAATCCCCGACAACGGTGCCAAAAACTTGGTGCACGAAATCGTGATTGTTCATTCCTAGCAACGGCGCCAAAAACTCAGTACGCACGTTCATAATCTCAAATTCTGTTTCACAATTCCAATACAACTAACCAGCAAGTGCACTGGGTCGTCCAAGTAATAAACCTTACGTGAGTAAGGGTCGATCCCATGGAGATTGTCGGCTTAAAGCAAGCTATGGTCATCTTGTAAATCTTAGTCAGGCGGATTCAAATGGTTATGGAGATTTGATAATTAAAATATAAATAAAATATAAAATAAGATAGAGATACTTATGTAATTCATTGGTGAGAATTTCAGATAAGCGTATGGAGATTCTTTGCTCCTTCTGAATTTCTGCTTTCCTACTGCCTTCATTCAATCATTCATACTCCTTTCCATGGCAAGCTATATGTTGGGCATCACCGTTGTCAATGGCTACTTCCCGTCCTCTCAGTGAAAATGGTCCAAATGCGCTGTCACCGCACGGCTAATCATCTGTCAGTTCTCGATCATGTTGGAATAGGATCCAATAATCCTTTTGCGTCTGTCACTACGCCCAACACTCGCGAGTTTGAAGCTCGTCACAGTCATCCCTTCCCAGATCCTACTCGGAATACCACAGATAAGGTTTAGACTTTCTGGATCTCAGGAATGGCCGCCAATAATTCTAGCTTATACCACGAAGACACTGATCTTTCGGAATGGAGGCTAAGAGATAAACGTTCAATCTACGGTAGAACAGAAGTGGTTGTCAGGCACGCGTTCATAGGTTGAGAATAGTGATGAGTGTCACGGATCATCATATTCATCATAGTTGAAGTGCAAGTGAATATCTTAGAATAGGAATAAGCTTGAATTGAATAAGAAAACAATAGTACTTTGCATTAATTCATGAGGAACAGCAGAGCTCCACACCTTAATCTATGGTGTGTAGAAACTCTACCGTTGAAAATACATAAGTGATGAAGGTCCAGGCATGGCCGAATGGCCAACCCCCTAAACGTGATCTCTGATCCAAAGATGATCAAAAGACTAACCAGAGATATAAAATAAATCACTAAAAGTAGTTTTTATACTAAACTAGTAGCTAGGGTTACATGAGATAAGTAAATGATGTAGAAATCAATTTCCGGGCCCACTTGTGTGTGCTTGGGCTGAGCATTGAGTTTTCATGTGTAGAGACTCTTTTTGGAGTTAAACGCCAGGTTGTAGCCTGTTTCTGGCGTTTAACTCTGATTTGCATCCTGTTTCTGGCGTTTAACTCCAGAATAGGACAGAAAGTTGGCGTTTGAACGCCAGTTTGCATCATCAAAAATCGGGCAAAGTATGAACTATTATATATTGCTGGAAAGCCCTGGATGTCTACTTTCCAACGCAATTGAGAGCCTGCCAATTGGGTTTTTGTAGCTCCATAAAATCCATTTCGAGTGCAGGGAGGTCAGAATCCAACAGCTTCTGCAGTCCTTCTTCAGCCTCTAAATCAGATTTTTACTCAGGTCCCTCAATTTTAGCCAGAAAATACTTAAAATCACATAAAAACACACAAACTCATAGTAAAGTCCAGAAATGTGATTTTTATTTAAAAAATAATAAAAATATAATAAAAAATAACTAAAACATACTAAAAACTATGTAAAAATAATGCCAAAAAGTGTATAAATTATCCGCTCATCAATTGCTAGGCAACACTACCTTCATTCTTGGGGAGAAACCTTCAGTGGGGATTTTTTGTTTCTCCATTCCCTGGATACTTTCTTCTTTTTGGGGACCTCCTCCTTTGTGGATGATGCATTCCCGACCCCAAACTTAGGTTTGATGTCAAGAGGAATTTTATTGATTGTCACCAAGGGAAGTTTGAGCTGCAGATTCTGTGGTGCATCATCAGGGGGTTTTTGAAGGTTTGGATCAATAAGCTCAGTCTGCATGCACCTCTCTTCTTCACCTGATGAATGTATATCTTTGAAGACATGAAAGACGAGTTGCTCATTATGGACTCTAAGCACTAATTCACCTTCTTACATATCAATTAGAGCTCTTCTAGTGGCTAGGAATGGTCTTCCTAGAATTATAGAGGCATTCTCATCCTCCCCTGTATCAAGAATCATAAAATCTGTTGGGAGGAAGAACTTACCCACTTTTACCAAGATATTCTCCACTAATCTGTATGCAGGCTTCATAGATTTGTCTGCCATCTGTAATGCTATCCCTGTGGGTTGTGCCTCTTGGATTTGCAGCTTCTTCATCACAGATAAGGGCATTAGATTTATGCTTGCCCCCAGATCACATAGGGCTTTCTCAAAGGTTGTGCTCCCAATGGTGCATGGAATTTGAAAGCTCCCTGGATCTGGCATCTTCTTTGGCAAGTTATTCTGAATTATGGCACTACATTCCTTAGTCAGGACCACTGTCTCATCTCCCCTTAAAGGCTTCTTCTTTGACAACAGCTCCTTCATGAACTTGACATAGAGGGGCATTTGTTCCAAAACCTCAGCAAAAGGAATATTGATTTGCAACTTTCTGAAAACTTCCAAGAACTTTGAAAACTGTTTGTCATTGGTCTCCTTTTGAATTCTCTGAGGATATGGCATTTTAGGCTTGTACTCAGGAGCCTTTGGCAATGTAGGATAAGTGTCAAGAGAGTCTGGGAATGGGTTATCTGCACGCTTTTGGAGGGACATGCTCTACTTCTTCCTTCTTCTCTTCTGGAGCTTCTTTTTCAACTGGCTCCTCATTAACTTGTGCTTCCGTACTTGCCACTTGTCCACTTATCAAGGTGATAGCCTTGCATTCCTCTCTTGGATTTACCACTGTATCACCAGGAAATGTATTTGAGGACCTCTCAGGTATTTACTTGCTCAGTTGGCCCATTTACACCTCCAAGTTTCTAATGGAAGCTCTGGTTTCCTGCATAAAACTTTTCATTATCTCCCAATTAGAATCTTATTGGGATTGAGAATTTGCCTGCTGAGGTTGTTGTTGCTGATGAGACTGAAATTGGCAGTTATTATAATTGTTCTGTTGGAAACCGCCCTGAGAATCATTGTTAAAATTCTGTGATCCCTGAGGTTGCTCTCTCCACCCAAAATTTGGGTGGTTCCTCCACCACTGATTATAGGTCTTAGAGTATGGGTCATTATTGGGGTTTCTAGGAGCATTCCCCATTAATTGACCTGTTCAGAAAAAATTGAGCATAATCATAATTCTCATTTTGCACAAAATTACCCATCATATCATAAGGGATCTCTTGAGGTGCATTCTGAGTGTTGACAGCTGAAACCTGCATCCTACTCAATTGTTGAGAAATTAAACTCATCTGCTGACTCAAAATTTTATTCTGAGCAAGGATAGCATCAAGAGCTTCTACTTCTATAACGCCTTTTTTTTGAGGGGTCTCAGAGTTCACAGGATTCCTGTTAGATGAATATAAATATTAGTTGCTAGAAACCAATTCAATAAGCTCAACAGTCTCCTCCGGTGTCTTCTTCTTGTGCCATGAACCACCTGCAGAATTATCTAAGCACATCTTGGACATTTCACCCAAGCCTGCATAAAAGATATCTAGTTGGGTCCATTTGGAGAACATGTCCAGAGGGCATTGCCTAGTTAGTAGCTTGCACCTCTCCCAAGCTTCATAAAGAGTTTCACCATCCTTCTGCCTGAAGGTCTGAATCTCCACCCTAAGCTTAGTCAGCTTCTTTGGTGGGAAAAATTTAGTAAGAAACTCAGTAACAACCTTGTCCCAAGTATCCAAACTATCCTTGGGTTGGGAATCTAGCCATAGCTTTGCTCCATCCCTCAGAGCAGACGGGAAGAGCATGAGTTTGTACACCTCTGGGTTCACTCCTTTTGTCTTCACAGTATCACAAATCTGCAGAAAGTTAGAAATAAATTGATTTGGGTCTTCTTGGGGAAGACTATGATACTGGCAGTTTTGTTGCACCAGGGTGACCAATTGTGGCTTCAACTCAAAGTTGTTCGCAGTTATAGGAGGCACCACAATGCTTTTTCTATAAAGATCTGCAGTAGGAGCAGAGTAAGAGCCAAGCACTCTCCTTTGTTGCTCATTCCCATTCGGATTTGCCACATTGGCATTAACAGCATTATTAGGATCCATAGTAGATTCTACAGCCTTGCAAAGTCTTGCTTGTTGTAAACGTCGCCTACATGTCCTTTCAGGTTCAGGATCAAAGTCTAACAGAGGTTTCTTGTTCCTGTTCCTACTCATAAACAGACAGAAGACAAGAAAAGATGGGATTCTCTACGTCAGAGTGCAGAGAACTCCCAGTGAGGTAACCTGTGTAAACTAATAAAATAGAAATACTAAATAAATAAAACAGAAAAATTTCGAAAATGATAACTGAAATTAGACAAAAAAATTTTGAAAATTGACAGGGAAAATAAACAAGAAAATTAAAATGAAATTAACTAGGTGACACCAAACTTAATTTCAGAAATTAAGGAAAAATATTAGTGCTATTTATTTATTTAAATTATTTTTATTTTTTTTTTGAAAATACTAAAGGAAAATTTAAATAAAATTAAAACTAAAACGCCTAATCTAAGCAATCAAACAACTAATAGTTGTTAATCACTATCAATCCCCGGCAACGGCGCCAAAAACTTGGTGCGGATTTTATAACCACAAACTAACCGGCAAGTGCACCGGGTCGTACCAAGTAATGCCTCAGGTGAGTGAGGGCCGATCCCACAAGGATTGATGGACTAAGCAACAATGGTTGATTAATTTAATTAGTTAGACAAACAGAAAATAGTGTTTAAGAGTTCAAAAGCATTAAATAGTAAATTCAGAATATCAGAAGACAGACAAGTAAATAAGTTGGGAATAAAGTATGGATAAACAGTTAAGGCTTCAGAGTTATCTATTTTCCGGATTGACTTTTCTTATTAATTTATTTTAAACATGCAAGATTTAATTCATGGCAAACTATATGTGACTAGACCCTAATTTCTTAGACCTTTCTAGTCTCCTTGATGAGCGGATAATTTATACGCTTTTTGGCATTGTTTTTAGTATGTTTTAAGTATATTTTAATTAGTTTTTATTATGTTTTTATTATTTTTTAAATAAAAATCACATCTCTGGACTTTACTATGAGTTTGTGTGTTTTTCTGTGATTTCAGGTATTTTCTGGCTGAAATTGAGGGACCTGAGCAAAAATCTGATTCAGAGGCTGAAAAAGGACTGCAGATGCTGTTGGATTCTGACCTCCCTACACTCGAAGTGGATTTTCTGAAGCTACAAAATCCCAATTCGAGCACTCTTAATTGATTTGGAAAGTAGACATCCTGGGCTTTCCAGCAATATATAATAGTCCATACTTTGCCCAAGATTTGATGGCCCAAACCGGCGTTCAAAGTCAGCATAGAAATTCTGGCGTCAAAACGCCAGAACTGGCATAAAAGCTGGAGTTAAACGCCCAAACTGGCACAAAAGCTGGTGTATAACTCCAAGAAAAGTCTCTACACATGAAAGCTTCAATTCTCAGCCCAAGCACACACCAAGTGGGCCCGGAAGAAGATTTCTGCATTAATTACTTATTTCTGTAACCCTAGGCTACTAGTTTTCTATAAATAGGAACTTTTTCTATTGTATTTAGATATAGAGGTTTATACTTTGATCATACTTTGATAGACCTTTTCACATTTAGGGGCTGGCCTCACGGCCATGCCTAAACCTTGTTCTTATGTATCTTCAACGGTGGAGTTTCTACACACCATAGATTAAGGTGTGGAGCTCTGCTGTTCTTCATGAATTAATACAATTACTATTGTTCTTCTATTCAATTCACGCCTACTTCTTCTCTAAGATATTCATTCGTTCTTCAACTTGATGAATGTGATGATCCGTGACACTCATCATCATTCTCACTTATGAACATGTGCCTGACAACCTCCTCTGTTCTACTAGCAATGGCTTGAATGCGTATCTCTTGGGTTTCTAATCTAAGATTGGAACCTTTGTGGTATAGGCTAGAATTATTGGTGGTCATTCTTGAGATCCGGAAAGTCTAAACCTTGTCTGTGGTATTCCGAGTAGGATCTAGGAAGGGATGACTGTGATGAGCTTCAAACTCGCAATTGTTGGGCGTGTGACAGATGCAAAAGGATCAATGGATCCTATTCCAACATGATCGAGAACCGACAGATGATTAGCCGTGCGGTGACAGCGCATTTGGAACATTTTCACTGAGAGGACAGGAAGTAGCCATTGAAAACGGTGATGCCCAATATAAAGCTTGCCATGGAAGGGAGTATGAATGATTGGAAGAAGGCAATAGGAAAGCAGAGGTTCAAAAAGAACAAAACATCTTCATACGCTTATCTGAAATTCCTACCAATGAATTACATAAGTATCTCTATCTTTATTTTATGTTTTATTCATCTTTTAATTATCAATCCTCCATAACCATCTGAATCTGCTTGACTGAGATTTACAAGATGACCATAGCTTGCTTCAAGCGGACAGTCTCTGTGGGATCGACCCTTACTCACGTAAGGTATTACTTGGACGACCCAGTGCACTTGCTGGTTAGTTGTGCGGAATTGTGACAAAGTGTGATTCACGTTTGAGAGCTCCAAGTCTTTGGTGCCATTGTTGATGATCACAATTTTGTGCACCAAGTTTTTGGCGCCGTTGCCGGGGATTGAACGAACAACAATTTCGCATTTGTTTCCGGTAACAACAGTACCAAGTTTGGTTCGGCAACAACACCAAGTTTTTGGCGCATTGCCGGGGATTGTTCGAGTTTGGACAACTGACGGTTCATCTTGTTGCTTAGATTAGGTAATTTTACTTTTTATTCGAAAAAAATTTTAAAAATACAAAAATTTTCTATTTTGTTCTTTAGAGTTTTTAAGAATGAATTCTAGAGTTTCATGATGATCTGTTGAAGTCTGGCTGGCTGTGAAGCCATGTCTAATCTTATTGGACCGAGGTTTCAACTTATCATCACAAGAGCTTGTTGATTTCTATCAATTTTGCTGTTGAAAGCAATGATCTGCTAAAGCTTGGCTGGCCATTGGCCATGTCTAGTGTTTTGGACCAGAGCTTCCACTGAAAGCTTGGCTGGCTGGTAAGCCATGTCTAATTCCTGGACCGGAGTCTTAGACTAACATTGCAATGATTCCTGGAATTCTTATTAAAAATTTTGAATCCCTTTATTCTCTTTTCCACTCAATTTTCAAAAAATCACAAAAAAAAATATAAAATCATAAAAATCAAAAATATTTTATGTTTCTTGTTTGAGTCTAGTATCTAATCTTAAGTTTGGTGTCAATTGCATGTCTTTCTTCTTCCTGCATTTTTCGAATATATGCATTATGTTCTTCATTGATCTTCAAGCTGTTCTTGATGATTTCATTGCTCTGATCTTTAATTTCTCTTATTTTGTGTCTTTTGTTGTTTCTTACATGCATCTCCAAATTGTTATAGCCCTTAGTATACAAACTTTTAAGTTTGGTGTCTTGCATGCATTGTTTATTTGATCTTAGTTGCATTCTTTTTATTATTGTTTCTCATCATTTAAAAATTCAAAAAAAAATTTTAAAAGAAAATTGTGTCCTTTCAAGTCAATAACACAGAGAATTGAAGATTCAAAATATTCAGCAGAGAAATTACACAGAAAAAGCTGGGCGTTCAAAACCCCCAGTGAAGAAGGGAAACTGGCGTTTAAACGCCAGCCAGGGCACCTGGTTGGGCGTTAAACGCCCAAAAAGGTAGCATTTCAGGCGTTAAACACCAGAATGGATGCCATTCTGGGCGTTTAACGCCAGAAGGACACTAGAGGGAAGATTTTGTTTTTAATTCAAATTTTTTTCAAATATTCATAATTTTTTAAAATCAAATCTTTTTCAAATCATATCTTTTCAATCATATCTTTTCAAAATCAATTTCTTTACATTTTTTATTTATTATTATTTTTGAAAATCCTTGCTACAATTAATAATTTAATTCAAAAATTTTCAAGTTGTTACTTGCCTATTAAGAAAGGATCAAATTTTAATTTTAGAATCATATCTTCTAATTTCTTGTTAGTCAAGTAATCAACTTTAATTTTAAAACTTTCCTTTTTTTATTTGATTTTCAATCATATCTTCTCAATCATATCTTTTCAATCACATCTTTTTCAAAATTAAGTCTCAATCATATCTTTTTTATTTTTAATTTCAAAATCTTTTTCAAAAATCACTTATTTCTTTCCCAATCTTAGTTTTCGAAAATCATCAATCAAAATTTCAAAAATTCTTTTAATTATTTCAAAATCTTTTACTTTAATTTCGAAAATTCTTCCCCTCTTCTCACACCCTTCTATTTAAGGACTAACACTCCTCCTCAATATGCAATTTGAATTCTATCTCCCTTGATAAGTTTGAATTCTCTCTTCTCTACCTCCTCCTTCTATTCTTCTTTTCCTCTGACACCTCAAGGAATCTCTATACTGTGACATAGAGGATTCCATATTTTCTTCTTCTCTCTTTTCATATGAGTAGGAGCAAGGACAAGGGCATTCTTGTTGAAGCTGATCCTGAACCTGAAAGGACCTTGAAGAGAAAGCTAAGAAAATCCAAAGTAAAACTCTCTATAGAGGACCTAACAGAACTTTTCAAACAAGAAGAAGACATGGCAGCCGAAAACAACAACAATGCCAACAATGCAAGGAAGGTGCTTGGTGACTTTACTGCACCTACTCCCGACTTCTATGGGAGAGGCATCTCAATCCCTGCCATTGGAGCAAACAACTTTGAGCTTAAGCCTCAATTAGTTTCTCTGATGCAACAGAATTGCAAGTTTCATGGACTTTCATTGGAAGATCCTCATCAGTTCTTAGCTGAATTCTTGCAAATCTGTGACACTGTCAAGACTAATGGGGTTGATCCCGAGGTCTATAGACTTATGCTTTTTCCCTTTGCTGTAAGAGACAGAGCTAGAACATGGTTAGATTCACAACCTAAAAAAAGCCTGAACTCTTGCGAAAAAATAGTCAATGCCTTCTTGGCAAAGTTCTTTCCACCTCAAAAATTGAGCAAGCTTAGAGTGGAAGTCCAAACCTTCAGACAGAAGGAAGGTGAATCCCTCTATGAAGCTTGGGAAAGATACAAGTAATTGATCAGAAGGTGTCCTTCTGACATGCTTTCTGAATGGAGCATCATAGGTATCTTCTATGATGTTCTGTCTGAACTGTCCAAGATGTCATTGGACAGCTCTGCTGGAGGATCTCTTCATCTGAAGAAGACACCTGCAGAAGCTCAGGAACTCATTGAAATGGTTGCAAATAACCAATTCATGTACACCTCTGAAAGGAATCCTGTGAATAATGGGACAAATCAGAAGAAAGAAGTTCTTGAGATTGATACTCTGAATGCCATATTGGCTCAGAACAAAATATTGACTCAACAAGTCAATATGATTTCTCAAAGTCTATCTAGAATGCAAGCAGCAATAATCAGTACCAAAGAAGCTTCATCTAAAGAAGAAGCTTATGATCCTGAGAACCCAGCAATGGAAGAGGTGAATTACATGGGAGAATCCTATGGAAACACCTATAATCCTTCATGGAAAAATCATCCAAACCTCTCATGGAAGGAACAACAGAGGCCTCAACAAGGCTTCAACACGAATAATGGTGGAAGAAATAGGTTTAGCAATGGCAAACCTTTTCCATCATCTTCTCAGTAACAGACAGAGAATTCTAAGCAAAGTCACTCTGACTTAGCAACCATAGTCTCTGATCTAATCAAAATCACTCAAAGTTTCATGACTGAAACAAGTTCCTCCATTAGAAATTTAGAGGCACAAGTAGGTCAGCTGAGCAAGAAAGTTACTGAACTCCCTCCTAGTGCTCTTCCAAGCAATACAGAAGAGAATCCAAAAGGAGAGTGCAAGGCCATCAACATACCCCACACGGCCGAACCTGGAGAGGAGGAAGAGGTAGTGATCGCTACTGAAGAAGACCTCAATGGACGTCCACTGGCCTCCATTGAGTTCCCTAATGAGGAACCATGGGAATATGAGGCTCATACAGAGACCATTGAGATTCTATTGAATTTACTTCTACCATTCATGAGCTCTGATGAGTATTCTTCCTCTGAAGAGGATGAAGATGTTACTGAAGAATAAGTTGCTAAGTACCTTGGAGCAATCATGAAGCTAAATGCCAAGTTATTTGGTAATGAGACTTGGGAAGATGAACTCCCATTGCTCATCAAAGAACTGGATGACTTGACCAGGCAGAAATTACCTCTAAAGAGACAAGATCCTGGAAAGTTCTCAATACCTTGTACCATAGGCACCATGACCTTTGAAAAGGCTCTGTGTGACCTAGGGTCAAGCATAAACCTCATGCCTCTCTCTGTAATGGAGAAACTAGGAATTTTTGAGGTTCAAGCTGCAAGAATAGCATTAGAGATGGCAGACAATTCAAGAAAATAAGCTTATGGACTTGTAGAGGATGTCTTGGTAAAGGTTGAATACCATTACATCTCTGCTGATTTTATAATCCTAGAGACTGGGAAGTGTATGGATGAATCCATCATCCTTAGCAGACCCTTCCTAGCCATAGCAAAAGCTGTGATTGATGTTGACAGAGGAAAATTGGTCCTTCAAGTGAATGAGGACTCCCTTGTGTTTAAAGCTCAAGGATCTCCCTCTGTAATCATGGAGAAGAAGCATGAAAAGCTTCTCTCAATGCAGAGTCAAATAGAGCCCCCACATTCAAACTCTAAGTTTGGTGTTGGGAGGCCATGCTCTGAGTATCTGTGAGGCTCCATAAGAGCCCACTGTCAAGCTATTGAGATTAAAGAAGTGCTTGTTGGGAGGCAACCCAACTTTTACTTATCTATGTTAAATTTCTATTTTCTATTGTTATTTTATATTTTCTGTAGGTTGATGATCATGTGAAGTCACAAAAACAACTGAAAAAGTAAAAATAGAATGAAAAATAGTATTAAAAACAGAACACCCTAGAGGAGAAACTTACTGGCGTTTAAACGCCAGTAAGGGTAGCAGAATGGGCATTAAACGCCCAGTCTGGCACCATTCTGGGTGTTTAACGCCAGAAATGGGCACAGAGCTGGCGTTTAACGCCAGAAAAGGGCAAGAAGCTGGCGTTAAACGCCAGAAATGGGCAGCAACCTGGCGTTTAACACCAGGATTGGCAGAAAAGGGTGTTTTGCACGCCACTTGGTGCAGGGATGAAAATTTATTGACACCTCAGGATCTGTGGACCCCACAGGATCCCCACCTACCCCACCTCTCTCTCTCTTCTTCACCCATTCACCAATCACCTCAATACCTCTTCCCTAAAAACCCCTCACCTATCAAATCTTACCCTCTTCTCCATAAACTCTTCACCAATCCACATCCATCCATCATAAAACCCCACCTACCTCACCATTCAAATTCAAACCACTTTCCCTCCCAAACCCACCCTATATGGCCGAACCCTAACCCTCTCTCCACCCGTATATAAACCCATCTTTACTCCCTCATTTTCACACAACATAAACACTACTTCTCCCCCTTGGCCGAAACACCAACCCACCTCCATCTCCTCCATTTCTTCTTCTTCTACTCTCTTCTTTCTTCTTTTTCTCGTGGACGAGCAAATCTTCTAAGTTTGGTGTGGTAAAAGCATTGTTTTTTGTTTTTCTATAACCATTTATGGCACCAAAGGCCGGAGAAATCTCTAGAAAGAGGAAAGGGAAGGCAAAAGCTTCCACCTCCGAGTCATGGGAGATGAAGAGATTCATCTCAAAGGTGCATCAAGACCACTTCTATGAAGTCGTGGCCAAGAAGAAAGTGATCCCCGAGGTCTCTTTCAAGCTCAAAAAGGGTGAATATCCAGAGATCCGACATGAGATTCGAAGAAGAGGTTGGGAAGTTCTCACCAATCCCATTCAACAAGTCAGAATCTTAATGGTTCAAGAGTTCTATGCCAATGCATGGATCACCAAGAACCATGATCAAAGTGTGAACCCGGATCCAAAGAATTGGCTTACAATGGTTCGGGGGAAATACTTAGATTTCAGTCCGAAAAATATAAGGTTGGCATTCAACTTGCCAATGATGCAAGGAGATGCACACCCCTACACTAGAAGGGTAAACTTTGATCAAAGGTTGGACTAAATCCTCATAGACATTTGTGAAGAGGGCGCTCAATGGAAGAGAGATTCAAGAGGGAAGCCGGTTCAACTAAGAAGGCATGACCTCAAGCCCGTGGCTAGGGGATGGTTGGAGTTCATCCAGCGCTCAATCATTCCCACTAGCAACCGGTCTGAAGTTACTATAGACCGGGCTATCATGATTCATAGCATCATGATTAGAGAGGAAGTAGAAGTTCATGATGTTATATCCCAAGAACTCTACAAGGTGGTGGACAAGTCCTCTATTTTGGCAAGGTTAGCCTTCCCTCATCTCATTTGTCACCTTTGCAATTCGGTTGGAATTGACATAGAGGAAGACATCCTCATTGCTGAGGACAAGCCCATCACTAAGAAGAGGATGGTGCAAACAAGAGATCCTACTCATGGACAAGAGCATGAGGAAATCCCTCATCATGAAATCCCTGAGATGCCTCAAGGGATGCATTTTCCTCCACAAAATTATTGGAAGCAAACCAAGACCTCCCTAGGAGAATTAAGTTCCAATATGGGACAACTAAGGGTGGAGTACCAAGAGCATTCCATCCTCCTCCATGAAATTAGAGAAGACCAAAGAGTTGTGAGAGAGGAGCAACAAAGGCAAGGAAGAGATATTGAGGAGCTCAAGCACTCCATTAGATCTTCAAGAGGAAGAACAAGCCGCCATCACTAAGGTGACCCCGTTCTTTAATTTTCTTGTTCTTTATTTTCTGTTTTTCAAATTTTTATGCTTTATGTTTATTTATGTTTGTGTCTTTATTACATGATCACTAGTGTCTAAGTGTCTATGCCTTAAAGCTATGAAAATGAATCCATCACCTTTCTTAAATGAAAAATTCTCTTAATTGAAAAAGAAAAAGAAGTACATGAATTTCGAATTTTAAAACAGTTTAATTATTTTGATGTGGTGGCAATAATTCTTGTCTTCTGAATAAATGCTTGAACAGTGCATATTTTTGAATTTGTTGTTTATGAATGTTAAAATTGTTGGCTCTTGAAAGAATGATGGAAGAAGGAGAAATGTTATTTGATGATCTGAAAAATCATAAAATTGATTCTTGAAGCAAGAAAAAGCAGTGAAAAGCTTGCAGAAAAAAATATATATGCGAAAAAAAGAAAAAAAAAAAAGAGAGAAAAGAAAAAGAAAAAGCAAGCAGAAAAAGCCAATAGCCCTTTAAACCAAAAGGCAAGGGTAAAATAAAAAGGATCCAAGGCTTTGAGCATCAGTGGATAGGAGGGCTCACAGGAATAAAATCCTGGCCTAAGCGGCTAAACCAAGCTGTCCCTAACCATGTGCTTGTGGTGTGAAGGTGTCAAGTGAAAAATTGAGACTGAGCGGTTAAAATCGTGGTCCAAAAGCAAAAAGAGTGTGCTTAAGAGCTCTGGACACCTCTAATTGGGGACTCTAGCAAAGCTGAGTCACAATCTGAAAAGGTTCACCCAGTTATGTGTCTGTGGCATTTATGTATCCGGTGGTAATACTGGAAAACAAAATGCTTTGGGTCACGGAAAAGACTCATAAAGTAGATGTGTTCAAGAATCAACATACTTAACTAGGAGAATCAATAACACTATCTGAATTCTGAGTTCCTATAGATGCCAATCATTCTGAACTTCAAAGGATAAAGTGAGATGCCAAAACTGTTCAGAAGCAAAGAGCTAAAAGCCCCGCTCATCTAATTAAGACTGATCTTCATAGATGTTTTTGGAATTCATTGTATATTCTACTCTTTTTATCCTATTTGATTTTCAGTTGCTTCGGGACAAGCAACAATTTAAGTTTGGTGTTGTGATGAGCGGATAATTTATACGCTTTTTTGCATTGTTTTTAGTATGTTTTTAGTATATTTTAATTAGTTTTTATTATATTTTTATTAGTTTTTAAATAAAAATCACATTTCTGGACTTTACTATGAGTTTGTGTATTTTTCTGTGATTTCAGGTATTTACTGGCTGAAATTGAGGGACCTGAGCAAAAATCTGATTCAGAGGCTGAAAAAGGACTGCAAATGCTGTTGGATTCTGACCTCCCTGCACTCAAAGTGGATTTTCTGGAGCTACAGAAGCCCAATTGGTGCGCTCTCAATTGCGTTGGAAAGTAGACATCCTGGAATTTCCAGAAATATATAATAGTCCATACTTTGCCCAAGATTTGATGGCCCAAACCGGCGTTCAAAGTCAGCATAGAAATTCTGGCGTCAAAACGCTAGAACTGGCATAAAAGCTGGAGTTAAACGCCTAAACTGGCACAAAAGCTGGCGTTTAACTCCAAGAAAAGTCTCTACACATGAAAGCTTCAATGCTCAGCCCAAGCACACACCAAGTGGGCCCGGAAGAAGATTTCTGCATTAATTACTTATTTCTGTAACCCTAGGCTACTAGTTTTCTATAAATAGGAACTTTTTCTATTGTATTTAGATATAGAGGTTTATACTTTGATCATACTTTGATAGACCTTTTCACATTTAGGGGCTGGCCTCACGGCCATGCCTAAACCTTGTTCTTATGTATCTTCAACGGTGGAGTTTCTACACACCATAGATTAAGGTGTAGAGCTCTGTTGTTCTTCATGAATTAATACAATTACTATTGTTCTTCTATTCAATTCATGCCTACTTCTTCTCTAAGATATTCATTCGTTCTTCAACTTGATAAATGTGATGATCCATGACACTCATCATCATTCTCACTTATGAACATGTTCCTGACAACGACCTCTGTTTTACTAGCAATGGCTTGAATGCGTATCTCTTGGGTTTCTAATCTAAGATTGGAACCTTCGTGGTATAGGCTAGAATTATTGGCGGTCATTCTTGAGATCTGGAAAGTCTAAACCTTGTCTATGGTATTCCAAGTAGGATCTGGGAAGGGATGACTGTGACGAGCTTCAAACTCGCGATTGTTGGGCGTGTGACAGACACAAAAGGATCAATGGATCCTATTCCAACATGATCGAGAACCGACAGATGATT
Source organism: Arachis hypogaea (assembly GCF_003086295.3). Taxonomy (NCBI): domain Eukaryota; kingdom Viridiplantae; phylum Streptophyta; class Magnoliopsida; order Fabales; family Fabaceae; genus Arachis; species Arachis hypogaea. The sequence continues at coordinate 29,903,178 of NC_092055.1, forward strand.
AGCCGTGTGGTGACAGCGCATTTGGAACATTTTCACTGAGAGGACGGGAAGTAGCCATTGACAACGGTGATGCCCAACATAAAGCTTGCCATGGAAGGGAGTATGAATGATTGGAAGAAGGCAATAGGAAAGCAGAGGTTCAAAAGGAACAAAGCATCTTCATACGCTTATCTGAAATTCCTACCAATGAATTACATAAGTATCTCTATCTTTATTTTATGTTTTATTTATCTTTTAATTATCAATCCTCCATAACCATCTAAATCTGCCTGACTGAGATTTACAAGATGACCATAGCTTGCTTCAAGCTGACAGTCTCCGTGGGATCGACCTTTACTCACGTAAGGTATTACTTGGACGACCTAGTGCACTTGCTGGTTAGTTGTGCGGAATTGTGACAAAGTGTGATTCACGTTTGAGAGCTCCAAGTCTTTGGCGCCATTGTTGATGATCACAATTTCGTGCACCACTCCTCTAAAATTCATCAACCGCCAATTTCTTGGTCAATTAATTCCAATTAGGGGGTGAAGTTCAATTCTAGTTTATATGCCACAAAAATCCTAATTACCCAAATATAAGAGGATTATATGTCACGTATCCCGTTAAGTCTAGATAATTAGAAATTTAGGAGAAATTATTTTCAAGCTGATGTTCAAGTAAAGAGCTTTTCCAAGTTATACAAGAACTCAATTAGAACATGGGCCATACTTCCATTCCATCCAAATTCATAAGATAAAGAACGAAAACAATCCTTGAAATATAAATTAGTACATGAATGAAAATAGAAAAATAATAGTATCAATCTATACAATAGACAGAGCTCCTAACCTTAACAGTGGAGGTTTAGTTGCTCATGTTTCAAAGAGAAAATAAGGATTCTGGTAAACTGTAAATTCGGTTGAGTTGGAATGAAAAGTGGAATAATGTTCGAATCCCTAAAGAGAAGTTTCTTTTTTCTTTTATATCTAATCCTAATTAATTTAAAATCTATTTTCTAAAACTAAAATAATATCTTTTTCTATTTTCTAAAAATTAAAGTTTAAATCAGAATTAATAGCAATCAGCGTTTTCTGCACGTGGCGCATGTCATGCATATGCGTCAGTCACGCATACGCGTCAGTCACGTGTACGCATCGATAGTCTTCTTCGTGTGTCACGCGTACGCGTCAGGTACACGCACGCGTCGCTGTGCAACTTCGCTTTTCACGCGTACGCGTCAGGTACGCGCACGTGTCATTCCTCGCTGGTCAGCTCCTTGGTTTCTTGTCTTCCTTCCATTTGTGCAAGCTTCCTCTCCATCCTCTAAGCCATTCCTGCCTTATATAGCCTTCTTCTCTTTTTTTGCGGAAGCTCCATCAAATACAACCAAATGCTACCTAAAATAAACAGAATTGCACACGACTCAAAGTAGCATCCATAGTGGCTAAAAGATAATTAATTCTTGATTAAACTCAATAAATTGAATGCAAATTCACTAGAAAAAGATAGGAAAGATGCTCACGTATCACCTACAACCTAACTTTGTCACAACCGTTTGATACGGAGTATGCACATGCAAATCGAAAGCTATTTTTGATATTATCAACCCTACTTTCTCAACCTTATCAAATGCAATGAAAGAATGCGAAGCCTCAGTATCATACAATACAACCAACATTTTATCACCAAATAAACAGTTACCTCTCATCAGAGGATCCGCCTTAGCAGCATCATTGGCGTCACAGCAAATACTCGCCCTTGGTGCTGATTCTGACCCACATTCGGGTTCCTCCCACGAGTACAATCATTCACCATGTGACCAGGCAAACTGCAATTGAAGCAACCACCTATACCTAACTTGCATGAGTCATTCAGATGAAAACATCCACAATGATCACAAGTTAAATCCGGGGAAGCCTTACTCGGATTTCCTCTCCCTTTAGCATGCTGCTAATGATCATAGTTATTCCTCCTAAAGCTTCCTTGACCTTGAGGCACCTGTCCTCCTCTCTTGAAGTTTTAAGCTCTCGGTTGAAAGTATTTTCCTCGGCCTCTAGCATTGTTTCCTCCACGAAAGTCTCTTTACGATGCTACTTTCTTCGCACACTCCTCAACTACCCTTGCCTTGTTTACAAGCTCGGAAAAGATCTGAATCTTCAAAGGAGCTACAGCCGTCATGATGTTGTCCCTCAAGCCCCCTTGGTACTTAATACATTTCTAGCTCTCATAGGACTCTAGGGCACCCTGACATACCCAATAGAACCTACAGAACTCTTCAAACCAACTTGTGTAATCAGCCACAGATAGTGAGCCTTGCTTCAGCTACATAAGCTCTAACTCCCTTGCTTCCCTTACAGATTCAGGAAAGTATTTCTTGTAGAAAGCCGTCTGGAATATATCCCAAGGAATGTCGGCATTCTGAAGCTGCAGTAAGCGACATTCTCCTTGCCACCAGTGCTAAGCCTCTCCTAAGAGCTGATACGCTGCAAACTCCACAAATTGGTTACCCGGGACATGCTGAGCTTGTAACGCACGCTCCATAGCTTAGAACCAATTGTCCGCTTCCATAGGGTTAGTCGATCCTCTGAAAGTCAGTGGATGAATCTTGAGAAACGAAGCCAAGGTCATCGGAGCACCTCCTAAGTCATTACCATTTCTGTCTCCATTTCCATTTCCATCCCCATTACCATTTCCATTCCCCATTAATTGGCCCAATCTCTGTACCGCTTGCAACGTTGCAGCAGCATTCGCTTTCATGGTATTAGCCAAGTTGGCCATCGCCGCCATGAACTCGGCATGGTTATCGGCCGGTCGATCATTCTCAATTTCTCCCTGTGTACGAGTACGACCTCATCCGCGAGTAGCCGTTAGGGGTTCCTGTCTACACCAAACAGTCGATATCAAGGTGATCAGTCTCAATATCAAAATCCTAGTGCTTCAATTATCCCAAAAAGGCACTCACAAACAAGTATGCTATGCATATATCAAACAGATAACCTAAATAGCATGAAAGAAAAAGATGCAAAGTATGCAATGAAGCACAATCGGTCCATCCCTCAGGCTCACGAGGATGAACCGCTCTGATACCACTAAATATAACACCCTAATTACCCTAAGCCTTACCTCATGCTGTAAAGCAAAGGTTAATTAGAGGTCACGGCAGTCCTAAGGTTTATATAGAAGGAATAATAATTCTAGAAGCCCGATAAAGGAATAAGCTCAAAAATAGAGTTACAAAAGCGCAACACATTCACAAAAAGCTACAAACTTAAGGCACAAGATAAAGATACAAGATAACAAGATATAAGTATATAAGAGAGTATAATAATCATAAGGAACTAGCCTCAGCCTGCGGAGTTTAGGCCAACTAGTTATATACAGACATACAGAGTTTTGAAAGTTAAAATAGCATACACAGAATATCTCTCTCAAAGTAAGCCTCTAAGAGAAATATAAATACAAAAGTGAGAGAATTAGTAAAAAAAAATCCAAAAGACTCCAAAGATCGTGATAAAGGTCATCCGCTCTGTCACCATCAAACAACTCACTGAGGTGGGTTGTGACCTGCATCTGAAAAACAACAACAAAGTATGGAATGAGGACCGGAGGTTCTCAGTATGGTAACAGTGCCCAATAATATAAGATATAAGACTCCTGAACTCCAGAGGCAATCCTAGAGCTTTATATCCATCATGGGATTCAAACTTAAAACATAAGTAAAATTAAAACCACACTGAAATAAGGGAATCTAACTTAGTGGATTTCTAATCTAGTAATTCTCCGTTGTCCCACAGCCTTCACCAGCCTAACTGCCATGCGATCCCATCGCCACTGCCTTCCGAACCTCCTCAATCCCATTAAAAAACACAAGTAATAACAATGCAAGTAAAATACAAGTATAGTATGTCTATCGAGATTTTCAAGAAGCAAGTAATCATGTTATACAATTAGGCAAGCAATTCAAGTCGGCAAAGCAAGCAAACAGATAGAAGATGCACATGATGAATGCCTGTCCTATTTGGCTGTGATATCTGATGACAAGTCATCCTAGCCTATTTTAGCTAGTCTTTTTCTTTAGTTTTCATTAGAATTATGCACTTTCTTGAGCTACAAGCAAGCTAATTGAGTAGATTTTCATGTTCCCTTGATTGAACCAACCATATATGAATTTATGCCAATTCATGAGGTTTTATGCTATATTTGTTGCATATTATGAAAGAATGAATATCTCATGATTTTGAGCATAGCTTTGATAAGTTTGGTTGATTAATGATAGGTGAAGAAAGCTTGGAGAAAGGTTGAAGCAAAGAGGAATGGCTAGAAGTGAAGAGAGGACAATGGAATAAGTGAAATTGAACCAGGAGGCATGAAGTTAGCCCCAACGTTAGCCCCCTAACTTGGAGGCTAACGTTAGGCATGAAGATTACTCCCTGGGCTCCCCACGTTTGAGCCAACGTTAGCCCCCTAACTTGGAGGCTAACGTTGGCAAGAGAAACTTCTTCCCTGGGCACCAACGTTTGTGCCAACGTTAGACCCCTAACTTGGGGGCTAACGTTGGCACATGAACATTCAAGGAAGAGGCATGAAGTTAGCCCCAACGTTAGCCCCCTAACTTGGAGGCTAACGTTGGAGCTTGAGAGTTTCTCCCCTGGGCACCAACGTTTGCGCCAACGTTAGCCCCCTAACTTGGAGGCTAACGTTGGCACATAAATTACAAAGGGGGAAGGGCCAACGTTTGCGCCAACGTTAGCCCCCTAACTTGGAGGCTAACGTTGGCACTACTTGCATATAAGCAAGGCCAACGTTAGGGTCAAAGTTAGACCCCTAACGTTGGCACCAACGTGCATACCAGTAAATTTTGCTTGCTGCTATGAAAAGTTGGAGCCAAAGTTAGACCCCTAACTTTGGCTCAAACTTTAGGTCCAACTATGGCTAACTTCAAAACCGGTTCAATTGGTTCACTTTGGTTCTTCTTCAAACTTCAAGAGCAATCAACCAAGGCCTCTTTCAACCCAATTCCACCAAGAACAAAGGCCCAACTCAAGGCTTGAAGATCATTTTGGAAAGTGTATAAATAGAATAGAATTCAAGTTATTCGGGGGCTTTCCTTTTAGAATTTTCATAAGAGTTTCGGAGAGCTTTTGAACTTGAGTGAACTTTAATTTCTTGTTTTCATTGCTTTCAATTTCATTTTACATTTGTCTTGGATCTTGGATTGGAGAATTGAAGAAATTCTGTTTCAATCTCAATCTTGGATCTCTCTGTTTCTTTACTGTTAATTAAATTCCATTTCCGGTTCATTGTTCTTCATCTCTTTTCTTTGCAATTTACAATTCCCTTGCAATTGTCTTGTTGGATCTAGGAAGGCATTGAGATCTAGACTTGGTTTTCTAGTCTCTGGGTCCTGAGATCTGAATTTCCCATTCCACTTCTCTGTTTACTGCTTTCTATGTTCATTTACTTTTCTGCTTCATATCCGGTTCAATCCCAATTCCCTTTCCCTCTTCTGTTTGATGCAATTTAATTTTTCCTTCTTTAATTTCTGCAAATCCACATCCCAATCCCCTTTACATTTCAAGCAATTTACATTCCTTGCACTTTAAGATTCCGCAATTTACATTTCTTGCACTTTAAGTTTCTGCCATTTAATTTCTTGCTCTTTAAGTTTCAGCAATTTATTTCTTGTTCTCTTTACTTCAATGCAATTTAATTCTGCAAGTCACAAAACCATCAACCAAATCTTGATTCGCTTGACTAAATCAACCACTAAACTAAAATTGCTCAATCCTTCAATCCCTGTGGGATCGACCTCACTCCCGTGAGTTTTTATTACTTGATACGACCCGGTACACTTGCCGGTTAGCTTTGGGTGTTTTGGGAGAGATTTATTTTTCCTCCAAAATATCTCAATAAGTTTTTGGCGCCGTTGCCGAGGATTGATTAGATTGACAATGATTAAGTGAGGTGGTGATCTAGATCAAGCACTTTTTCTTTATTTTTCTTTAATTTTTGATTAACCCACTAACTGTTTGATTTTTTGCTTAAACTAACTAACACTTCAATCTGGCAGTAAATTGAAGTGTCACTGGTTTTGTGCATTCCTCATGCTCTGCTTGTATGTCAGGTACAAGAAGAACCATACTCAATTTTCATGAACAAGACGAAAGAACTCTCAGGAGATTAAGAAGAGCTGAAAGAGGGAAAAGTATTGTTGGAGAAGAGGAATCAGACGAAGAATTCCAAGAGATGGAGGAACATTTAACCAATCCACCAGATGGAGAAGACAACAACAATGGCAACCCACCCCAGAGGAGAGTTTTGGCTTCCTACACCTTTGCAAATCCTAGACATTGTGGGAGCAGCATCTTGGCTCCAAATGTCAATGCTAACAACTTTGAACTCAAGCCACAACTCATCACTTTGGTTCAGAACAACTGCTCTTTTGGTGGAGGACCACTTGAGGACCCACACCAACATTTATCCACTTTCTTGAGGATATGCAACACTGTCAAAACTAATGGAGTGCCCCCTGACAGTTACAAACTGATGCTATTCCCATTTTCTCTCAGGGACAAGGCCACTGAATGGTTAGAATCTTTTCCAAGAGACAGCATCAACAACTGGGATGATTTGGTAACTAAGTTCCTTGCAAAATTTTATCCACCTCAGAGGATTATAAGATTAAAGGCTGAGGTTCAAACATTCACACAAATGGAGGCCGAACCTATCTATGAGGCATGGGAAAGGTATAAGGCTCTGATCAGGAAATGTCCCCCTGCCATGTTTAATGAGTGGGAGAAGCTTCAAAACTTCTATGAAGGCTTGACACTGAAATCCCAGGAAGCTTTGGATCATTCAGCTGGAGGTTCCTTGCAACTCATGAAAACTGCAGAAGAGGCTCAAGAACTCATTGATATGGTGTCCAACAACCAATATTTCTTTGCTCATCAAAGAGGCCGCCAACCATCACAAAGGAGAGGAGTAATGGAGCTAGAAGGAGTGGATTCAATCCTGGCTCAAAACAAGATGATGCAGCAGCAAATTCAGCAACAATTTGAGCAAATGGCCAAGAGGATTGATAGTCTCCAAGTTGCAGCAGTCAACACTAGCCAACCATCAACCACATGGGGACAGAGTGAAGAAACTCAAGAAGAACAACAACAAGAGCAAGTACAGTATATGCACACGCAAGGACCAAATGAAGTGTATGGTGATACATACAATCCATCCTGGAAAAACCACCCAAACCTCAGATGGGGAGATAACCATACCCAAAACCAACAACCATGGCAGAGGAACTCAAACCAACACAACCCAAGAAGCAACCAAAATCACAACCAGCAGCAGACTAACCAAAACCCCTACAGAAAACCTCAAAACAACTACCCCAATCTCAACCAATACCAATCTAATAACCAATCCACCAACCAAAATGCCTACCATCCACCACCCACATCTCATAACCCGCCTCAAATATCACCTGAAGCCCAAAGAATCACTCACTTGGAGGCCATGATAGACAAAATGTTAAAACACCAAGAAATAGTAGCCAAGAATCAGGAAGCCTCTATGAAGAGTCTAGAGAGACAGATGGGGCAACTCTCCAAGCAAGTGTCTGTTGAGAGACCTTCCAACTCACTGCCCAGTGACACAATTCCAAATCCCAAGGAAGAATACAAGGCAATACAATTAAGGAGTGGAAGAGCATTGACAAGCAACAATGACACTACAAGGAAGCAAGTAGAGAACATCAAAGAACCAACGGAGGATGAGAAGCAAACAGAGGCAGATGAGGCTGAGGAGCAAGTTGTGATGCCAAACAAAGACACTGAGAAAGTTAAAGAGAAGAACAACCAGCCACATAGCTCAAAGGAAGTAGCTCAGGGACAGCAGCAAATAGGAAAAAGCATCACACCTCCATTGCCATATCCTCAGAGGTTCAACAAAGAGGTTAAAGACCAGCATTTTCACAAATTCCTTGAGATCTTTAAGAAGCTGGAAATCAATATTCCCTTGGCCGAAGCACTTGAGCAAATGCCTCTATATTCCAAGTTTCTAAAGGATCTCATCAACAAGAAAAGAAGCTGGGATGAGAAAGAAACCATAAGGATTACTGAGGAATGCAGGGCCTTGATTCAAAAGGGGCTTCCTCCCAAGCTTGAGGACCCAGGGAACTTCCTGTTGCCTTGCACCATTGGGGAATTGACCATCACTAAAGCAATGTGCGATCTTGGGGCGAGTATTAACTTAATACCATCCTCCTTGGTGAAAAAGCTGCATATAGAGGAGGTCAAACCAGTACAAATATCTCTGGAGCTGGTAGACAAGTCAACAGTATACTCCAGGGGTGTAATTGAAAATCTTTTGGTCAAGGTGGACAGTTTTATATACCCTGCTGATTTTGTGGTTCTAGAATCAAACGATGATGATGGTGACTCTGTTATACTGGGAAGGCCATTCTTGGCCACTGCTAGAGCTATCATAGACGTAGAGGAAGGGGAATTAACTCTCAGGATGCATGACCAGAGCATCACTCTGAAGGTTTTGCCAGAGGCACAATTTAGCAAGGAAGAGAAAGACTATATGAAAAATGACCAGGAAAGTCATAGCAACATCCCAATGCTAAGGATTGTGCAGACTAATGAAAAAGCCCAAGAGGGTAGTAGAGTATTAGCCACTGAAAAGAGAAGCCCCCAAGGAAAGCCTATGGCCAGAAAAGAAAGATCAATAAAAGGAAAGATGAAACGCAGAAACAAAGCAAAAAGGGGCTGGAAGAATAGAAAGATTCCAACAGAGGGGCTTTCCAAAGGTGACAAAGTGCAACTGATATATCAACAGCTGGGGGCAAATCAACAAACCGAGGATTACTACACTGTCAGCAACATACTATCATTAGAGCATGCTGAAATTGAACACCAGAGAACAAAGAAGAGGATCACGGTCAGGGGAGACAAATTGAGGCCCTACAAGCACCAACCACCATAAAAGAAAACCTCAATGTCAAGCTAGTGACAATAAAAGAGCGCTCCATGGGAGGCAACCCATGCTTTAAGATTCATGTCATTTTACATTCAATAAATTATGATCACTTGATGCATGAATTCTTTTCTCTTTTCATGAACATGTCCATTTATTGCATGCACTATTTTGAAACATATACTAAGTTCGGTGTATCTTCAAGCACACTTAACCAAAATTACAAAGGATCTTGTTTCACATGCTTAAAATGTTTTGATAGAGCATATGGCCGAACACTAAGTTTGGTGTCCACATAGCTTCATGAAAATTTGAAACTCATGCATCAATAATCATACATTTGTTATTTTCCAAAACCTTATAAATAGAAAATTTTTATATTCGATAATGAAGGCATTAATTGTGATGTACCCTTTGACAAGAAACAAGTTTGGTGTTCATCAAACCTTGATGCACCGATTCAAGAATGCAATTAATCCTTCATGAAAAAAAAAAGAGAGAAAAAAGAAAGTATGATGAAAACAATTCTTATGAACATTTAACATTTGAATTTCACCAATTGGAGGAAGAAACTCATTTTCTTTATACATTACCAAATACTAAGTTTGGTGTCCTCCAAAGAGAGTGTCACGGTTCACATGAGATAAGAATTGATGGTTCACATATTTTTACTAAAAAGAACAATAGTGCTACGGTTGGATAAGACTAATATAGGTTGTCTTGTTGTAATGACTAGGAGGTCAAAGAATCTTCAATGAAAAAGACAAGACAAAGGAAAGCATAGCATAAGGACAAAATCCTATCACATGCTTCAAGGAAGAAATCTGCCACTCCTTGAGAATGATCACGGCAAAGGCAAGGGAAGGAGCAAATTTTGTTTTCATTCATCCTCACATGCATACCTTTGATCTCCATAGTGTCTAATTGCATCCTAGCCCTTCATTGCTCATTTAAAAGCATGCCACCTTCACGCCATGCACATAACCGAATCACTCCTCAACATAACAAGCCTTGTGCAACCTTTCTTCTACTTTAAACTCCAACCACTTAAACTCCTCTTCATAACTTCTTGTCATAGCAAGTCCGGACCTCATCTCTTTTTCCTCCAAACACACATCAAACTCTCCAACATTCTTCACATCCCCTCTCAACCAACCAAGTGATCATGGCATCCTCCTCAAGAACCAAACGACGAAAAGGAAAAGATCCAATAGTAGAGGAAGAAACACATGAGTATGACCAACGGAGGTTCAAGTCTTGGTCTCATCAAATGCAAATTCAATGGATGAACGAGAAAAGAATCTATCCTGAAATTCCATTCATGTTGCCGGATGATGGATGTCAAGAAATAAAGAACAAAATCCGGAAGAGGAGATGGGAGGAACTTACATCACCAGCCACCCGAGTTAATACCAATATCATAAGAGAGTTCTATGCAAATGTCCCAAGGATTGACATGCGTGAACCCCCAACGTACAAGAGCTATGTGCGTGGGGTGGAAGTAGACTTTAGCCCGGAGGCAATCAAGAAAGTCTTGAAACTAAAGTCAGTCCGCTTTGATGAACCGGGATACCAACAAAGATTGACTGAGGATCAAGATTATGAGGAGATTGCAAGAGACATTTGTTTTGAGAACTCAGAATGGGAAGGAGACAACAAGAACAGATACAAGTTCCTAAAGAGATGTAACCTCATTCCGGAAGCAAAAGGATGGTATGAATTGATGAAAAGATCAATTCTGGGGACAGTGAACACCTCAGAAGTTAACAGGGAGAGAGCCTTAATGCTGCATTGTATCATGGTGGGTGGAGAAATAAGAGTTCATGAAATCCTTGCAAGAGACATTCAAAAGATAGCTGAAAAGAATTCGGCCGGATCTTGGTTGTACTACCCGAGCACCATTTGGAAGTTGTGTGCAAAGGCTAAAGTTCCATTGGAAGAGGAGAATCCAATGTGGTTGAGCCAAGGCATGCCCATAACCATTGAACGAATGATGATGCCCCTTGAAGCACATCAAGGCCGAAGACCACATGGAGGAAGGGAAAGAGAAGAGCCAATGGAAGAAGATGAGCCACACATAGAAGAAGAGCCACAAGAGGAGGAGGAGCAGCCACACTTTTTCCCACATGGCAATATGGATATGACTCAAATGCAAGAAGCAATAGGGAGGTTGTCTCAACAGTACACGAGAATCCAAGAGAGGCAAGAGGAATACCATTCTCTGTACATGCAAAACCAACAAGCACAAGAAGAAAGAGAGCTAAGAATAATAAACAAACAAAATGAATTCGAGTCAAGATTTCTTGCAATGCAAGAAGAACATGCCTTTCAATCTCATGAATCTTTTGGGAAGTTGGAACAAATGCAAGCTGAAAGTTTGAAGGCTTTCAAGGAGTTCACAACACTCCAAGAAGCAAGGTATGAAGTGCAAGCCGATTATAATGTCAATAGCCAAATCAAACTAAACTATATCGGAGAACATATGCACAACATGGATCCGGCATTCCCAACTTTTGATGAATTCTTCAAAATGAGAAGTGAGGTAGAAGTGAACAGGGCTATGAGACTTGAAGATAGAGTGGAGGAGGCTATGAATAAGGCTGGCTTTTGGCAAGATCAACAACCACCAAACAAGGATGGTGGGAACACTAGCAGCCAAGTGTATGAAAGGAGAAAGAAAAGGCATGACAAATGAAAGGTGGACTTGCTCCTTATTCATCACTACAAATTCAATCTGTTCTAAATTGTCTTTGCATTTCTAAGTAGTCCGTTTTAATTAAAAATCTTTGCATTATGTTTGTTTCTTTCAAAATAAGTAGGCTAGTTTTTGTGTTTGCTTGTGTGTTCATTTTCACTTGACAAGAAGTATGTATTGTCCCCTGCATCTTTAAATTCAATAAAAGAACAGTTTGAATGTGAAGTGAAATGGTCTCTGTTAGATAGAAGTGGAATAAAAGTAAGTGGTGGTATGTGTGTGATTGTATAATAGCTCACTTTTAGTGAATAAAGAGCTAGGATATCTCCTTCTAAGTAAAGAGTGGCTTACTGTCTAGGAATCTCAATTGAATTAAATTCCTTGGTTAGAAAGAAAAACAAAAAGAAGGAAAGAACAAAGAGAGCCAAAAAGTGGCAAAACAAAAGAAAAACAAAAAGAAACAAAGCTGGACACCAATAGCTTGAACCTTAAAATATATGCCTGTGATGTCTTTGTACTAGGATCTGCTTGGATTAGTAAGCTCTTAGGAGTGCCTCAACACTTGGTGACTTGGGTTAACTAACCCGGGATCATCAGCTGAAAGTCCATTATCAAGAGCAACCTAACTACAAGGCATTTAGTAGCCCAAAGAGGTGCTGGGCATCAATGTTTTAAGAAGGAATGTGAGCCAAGTGTCTATGGTGAATAATGTGTCAAGTATAAAGAAAAGAAAATGAACTTACTACACATGACACTCAAATAAAGCTTTTGAATAAAGTAATAGCCAAGGATAAAGGAATAAGGAGAGGTCATAGCAGTATGTCACTTGAAGCTTGAAGGAGACTTTCTAGGCCTAGGAGTCAATAAGAAGTGAGTATTTGCATATCCACATAAAACCCCATGAACTATCAATAATACTCTGCTAGCATGAACTTCCTCTTCCATTTCATTCTTTCTTCTTAATAATTCATTTCTTGCTTGGGGACAAGCAAGCTTTAAGTTTGGTGTTGTGATGACAAGTCATCCTAGCCTATTTTAGCTAGTCTTTTTCTTTAGTTTTCATTAGAATTATGCACTTTCTTGAGCTACAAGCAAGCTAATTGAGTAGATTTTCATGTTCCCTTGATTGAACCAACCATATATGAATTTATGCCAATTCATGAGGTTTTATGCTATATTTGTTGCATATTATGAAAGAATGAATATCTCATGATTTTGAGCATAGCTTTGATAAGTTTGGTTGATTAATGATAGGTGAAGAAAGCTTGGAGAAAGGTTGAAGCAAAGAGGAATGGCTAGAAGTGAAGAGAGGACAATGGAATAAGTGAAATTGAACCAGGAGGCATGAAGTTAGCCCCAACGTTAGCCCCCTAACTTGGAGGCTAACGTTAGGCATGAAGATTACTCCCTGGGCTCCCCACGTTTGAGCCAACGTTAGCCCCCTAACTTGGAGGCTAACGTTGGCAAGAGAAACTTCTTCCCTGGGCACCAATGTTTGCGCCAACGTTAGACCCCTAACTTGGGGGCTAACGTTGGCACATGAACATTCAAGGAAGAGGCATGAAGTTAGCCCCAACGTTAGCCCCCTAACTTGGAGGCTAACGTTGGAGCTTGAGAGTTTCTCCCCTGGGCACCAACGTTTGCGCCAACGTTAGCCCCCTAACTTGGAGGCTAACGTTGGCACATAAATTACAAAGGGGGAAGGGCCAACGTTTGCGCCAACGTTAGCCCCCTAACTTGGAGGCTAACGTTGGCACCACTTGCATATAAGCAAGGCCAACGTTAGGGTCAAAGTTAGACCCCTAACGTTGGCACCAACGTGCATACCAGTAAATTTTGCTTGCTGCTATGAAAAGTTGGAGCCAAAGTTAGACCCCTAACTTTGGCTCAAACTTTAGGTCCAACTATGGCTAACTTCAAAACCGGTTCAATTGGTTCACTTTGGTTCTTCTTCAAACTTCAAGAGCAATCAACCAAGGCCTCTTTCAACCCAATTCCACCAAGAACAAAGGCCCAACTCAAGGCTTGAAGATCATTTTGGAAAGTGTATAAATAGAATAGAATTCAAGTTATTCGGGGGCTTTCCTTTTAGAATTTTCATAAGAGTTTCGGAGAGCTTTTGAACTTGAGTGAACTTTAATTTCTTGTTTTCATTGCTTTCAATTTCATTTTACATTTGTCTTGGATCTTGGATTGGAGAATTGAAGAAATTCTGTTTCAATCTCAATCTTGGATCTCTCTGTTTCTTTACTGTTAATTAAATTCCATTTCCGGTTCATTGTTCTTCATCTCTTTTCTTTGCAATTTACAATTCCCTTACAATTGTCTTGTTGGATCTAGGAAGGCATTGAGATCTAGACTTGGTTTTCTAGTCTCTGGGTCCTGAGATCTGAATTTCCCATTCCACTTCTCTGTTTACTGCTTTCTATGTTCATTTACTTTTCTGCTTCATATCCGGTTCAATCCCAATTCCCTTTCCCTCTTCTGTTTGATGCAATTTAATTTTTCCTTCTTTAATTTCTGCAAATCCACATCCCAATCCCCTTTACATTTCAAGCAATTTACATTCCTTGCACTTTAAGATTCCGCAATTTACATTTCTTGCACTTTAAGTTTCTGCCATTTAATTTCTTGCTCTTTAAGTTTCAGCAATTTATTTCTTGTTCTCTTTACTTCAATGCAATTTAATTCTGCAAGTCACAAAACCATCAACCAAATCTTGATTCTCTTGACTAAATCAACCACTAAGCTAAAATTGCTCAATCCTTCAATCCCTGTGGGATCGACCTCACTCCCGTGAGTTTTTATTACTTGATACGACCCAGTACACTTGCCGGTTAGTTTTGGGTGTTTTGGGAGAGATTTATTTTTCCTCCAAAATATCTCATCAATATCACATTGTCAGTTCAACTGCCAACCCGACATATCTCTATAGAGATGTCGCCCTTCGATCTTAGAATGGAAACCTCCGAGATATCATGCCCAGAATACGGTCCAGGATATAGTGCCTGCACACTCTAGTGATTCCGAAGGGATGCAAGCGGGATATTCTTGCCACGGACCTCACATCTCAACGTAAGCGGGATTAACCACCGTTCTTACGTTGCCATCGTGACCTCGACAAGCGGGATTAACCACCATCCTTGCCAGGCGCATAGCGTCTCATCAATCTCATTATAAAATAATACGTCAGTGGTTTCAGAAATCATTTTTCAGTCCTCAATAATCTACACTTCCCACAACTTATTTCATTAATCATCAATACAGTAATTCACCATCTCACTCAAATAATCCCTCTTCAGTACTCCAGAAACCTAAAACTCCGTTTTTCTAAATTAATATAGAAATTCACTAAAATAATTCACTAAAGTATCTTTAACGATGTTGGAACCTAACTAGTAGATAATACTCTTAATCAACATTTGAAGAAAGTTTAGAAAGTAGGAGAACCTTTGAAAACAAAAAAATCATTTTTTAGCAAAACAGGGATCTCGCGTACGCAAGCCTCTACCTCGCGTACGCATGCTGTTGAAAAAGGGTGGTCGCGTATGCAACCCCCTACTCGCGTACGCGAGATGTCCAATCCGAATGGTTTGGTCGTGTCACGTGCACTGTGTCGCGTACGCATGTAGTGCCTCGCGTACGCGAGATGCCCAACCCGAATGGGTTGGTCGTGTTGTGTGCACCATATCGCGTACGCGACCCTCACCAGACTCGGAAAATATCTAAGTTGCAGAATTCAGTTTTTGACACCAAACTTTAAACATTCATAACTTCCTCTACAAAAATCCATTTTGATCAAACTTTATATCAATGTAAAGATATTTAAATGAACTTTTATTTAAGATAAATTTCAACAAATTTCAAAAACTAAGGCTCAAGTTATGATCCGACAAAAAGTTCAGTAAAACAGGATTTTCACAAAAATCAGTAAGGTTCCCAAATTTCCAAAATTCACAATCAAACTAAATAACTTACCACCAAAATAGTTCGAATTGACCTAGATGTTGTTCATACACCTTTAATTTCATTCCTCATCCTACCAACATGCAATTTTACTAATTTCATCCACAATTCTCACTCACCTTCCTCAAATTTTCAATGGTTACACTCAAAGCATCATTTCTCCAATTCAACATTTATCAATATCCATAAGCTAATAATTCATTATCAACACTCAAAATCATCATATTCAACTTCAATTTCAATAACCAACAACACCCTCAGAATTCAACATCATAATTCATCAAAATCAACAATACCATCATACATTATCACATTCAACAAACAATTCAATCCTATCCTAGGGTCCACTAGCCTAAGTGTCCAGAAATATTATATATTACATAGAGGAAACTGAAACCATACCTTGTCCGATTCCCAATATGTGCTATACACCAAATTTGTGTCCATATCAAGTTTTTAATCACCAACAATTAATCCAAAGCTCCAATAATTCACAGTTCAAGATAGACATACATAATTTACCATAAATCAATACCTAGGGTTCATCAAATTCTCAAATTTACAAGGTAAAGAGTTTCCTTAGCTTTTTCGATGGTGTTTTGGGCACAAACCACCAATAGCCCAACCTTAGATACCACCTAATCAATCAAAGCACAAAAATTCACTCAAAACCAACACCCACATTTTTTAATTTCTTTTGGCTGCAGAGAGGAGAGAAAATTTCGAGATCTTACCTACACAAGTTAGATAGAACTAACGGACTCGGCAAGAGCTTCGCGTAGCCGCTGATGGCATGCGAATCGAAGCACCGTAACTCGAGATATGGCCACCGAAAGTGGGTGGTGAATAGTAACCTTGCCCCTTTCTCCTCTCAACTCATTTCAGCATGCAAACTTGTGTTTTGTGATGTTATGAGCTGAATGAGCTTCATTAATGATCTTATATATGTTGGGCTTGGGCCCAACTTGGGTTCGGTCTAACCCATTAGCATTTTTTGTCCAACTTTGGGCCAAACCTTTAAAATTAGGGTCCAGTTTTCAACTTTAATTAATTTTCTAAGTTTTTCTACTGTTTTTATCATTCTCGCACAGTACCAGACAGATTTAAGCCGGTATTGCCGGTTAATTTACCGGTTCGCATTTTTACGTAATTTTCTGAAAAAATTTACATTTTCCAACTCAGAAAAATCTAATGAGTCCAAATATCCTGTTTAAATTTTCTAATTCACATTCTAAATTTTTTGACCTGATTCGGGCCATTTAATTTATTTAATTAAGCAGTTAATTAGTCGCGGTTCTTACACAACTCGCACCTTAGTACTTGAAAAATGACAACCGTCCCTATCTTTTATTTTCGTTAAACGCATGAGCCCTTTCTATGAGATTTTCAGTAAAAAATGGCAGAAATACTTGCATATGACATTAGTTTGTATGATTTGGCCTTTACCTATCTGTCATATATAGATGATAATTATTTGATTGAGACTGTTTATTATCTATACAGTCATAAAAACAATGTTGCAGATTAAAGGGATAATATCCATTTGATTGGGACATCGTTTTGATGATTATGTTAGAACTAAACAATTTTAATCGAATGGTTATTATTCACGTAGGACTGATGAATAAGTTATTTAAGCATTTTTTGTTATTTTTTGGCAAAAAATTCTTACAAAAAAATTTATGCGTCTAATAAAAATAATAATGGTTCATGTGTCTAATAAAAAAAATAAGAGATAATTTATCATTTTTTTAATTATTAATGTACAGAAGGTCTAAATTAAAAAAGGACAGAGGCCCAAAAAAAATTTACTCTTAACATTATTATCAGGTTACATAAAGATTATTTTAGTGAGAGATATAATTTGAGAAAGAAAAAGGATCTAAGATACACATTGCCATCAAATTTGTTGGTGTATCAATAATAAATTTAATTTATTATCGATCATAACTAGTAATAAATAATTTGTCCAGTTTTAATTTTTTGTCTGATGCTAAAATCACTAATCACCAACAGCAAAATCTGCATTTTAAACCAAAAATTGAATGACGACCTTCTTTGCAGATGAGAAATTTCAAGAAGCTGCTAGGGCAACAACTTTTTTTTCTTCTTTTTTGTCTATGTACTTTTTGTTTTTGTAGATTTTTCAGCATGTATATATTAAAAAAGAAAAGAAACAACAGAAAATAAAAGAGGTTACAAATAAATTAGTAAGTAACTTCTAGATGTTTATAACTATTTAATTTATAGCTTTTTCTTATTTTTATTATATATTCATTTTCCATTTTTTTCCCTTTATACATGTCAATAATAATGTCGTAGATTCACAGTAAGAGAACATGAATTTTCAGTAGAAAAAAAGTTTTCCACCAACGTGTTTTTTTTTATATATTTTTTAATTTCACAGATTAAAAATTAAAATTATTTAGATTTAATATTTTTCAAATAAGACGGTACAATTTGTTTTCAAAATGCTTTGATTAGTGAATAACAATACCATAGTTAGGAGACAAAGGATTCGATAGTGTTAGAACGTTTGGAAACATATTTTTTAAATTTTTTAATAACTGTTAAATAGTCTTTATTTAATTTTAATTATAAATTAATTTTTTATGTATTATTTAATTATAAAATTTATTTTTTATTTTATAAATTATTATTTTATTATTTATCTATCTGTTTATTAATAATAAAAAATTAAAACAATAACAAAAAATTAAAACAATAACAAAAAATTCAATCTATTGGATGCACAGATCAATCGATTGAAATTCAGGTTTTCCAAACTTCAATCGATTGGAATTGATACAAAATCGATTGAATTTTGCTAGGTATGTGCGGTTTTTATTATTCAATCGATTGGTCATATTACCCAATCGATTTAAGTTTTCAAAGCAATATAGATTTTCACAATTCAATCGATTGGTTGTGTTACCCAATCGATTGAATTGTACAATGCGTTATATGTTATGCTTCTCTAAATTTTTCTGCTCGTGATTATATTTTAAGTTTTTATTTTGATTTAGATACTCTAATATTATCTTTTCTTTAATATTAAGATTATAAATTGGTGAATAATCTATCAACAATTACTCAATCCTACCATTAGAATCGTTTATCAATCTAATTGATTATCAATTTTTTCATTGTTTCTGTTCATTGTTTGTTCATCTACTTAATATTCAATTTTTCTTTATTGTTTATCCATTTCTTTAATATCCAATATTTGTTCATCATTAATTGATAATCACGGTTGGCAATAGATATCCAATCGATTTTTTTAATGTGGTGTTTAGAAAATAATGCGTTGTTTTGATTACAAAATCGAGATTAATCTCTAATTTTGTAATTCTTTGTTTCGATTCTTTATTCGTGTAATTGATTGTGTAATGAAAAAATAATTTTTTTATCTTTTAGTAATGGATTTTTTTCTAAAATAAAATAAAAAAATTATTATTTTCTAAAACCCAATTTTTCAACTTTAATTTGCCAAATATGAATTTTTTTTATGCAGAACAAGGCGAACTTCACTTCAAATTCCAAAAAAATTGGCTAACTCAAATTATTAATCTTCATAATAGACAATGACAATCATTATAGGAGTACACATGAATAAGTCTTATTTTTATTGGAAAAATAATGGTTTTTTTAATTTATAATAAAAAAATTCTTGTTAAATACGGTTTATTCCCGCGTATCTATGCATTTCTCAAATTGCTTTGATGATTTCAATCGATTGGGTAATACGACTAATCGATTGAATAAAGAAACCCCACATGCCGTGGAAAATTCAATCGATTGAAGTTTAGGAAACCTGAATTTCAATCGATTGGTTTGTGCATCCAATCG
The DNA here is from genome assembly GCF_003086295.3 of Arachis hypogaea. Classification (NCBI taxonomy): domain Eukaryota; kingdom Viridiplantae; phylum Streptophyta; class Magnoliopsida; order Fabales; family Fabaceae; genus Arachis; species Arachis hypogaea. The sequence continues at coordinate 29,922,643 of NC_092055.1, forward strand.
ATTGAATTTCTAATAAACACGATTTTTCCAATCCAATACGTATATAACGGATCAATGATAAAATTACCATCGATTAAGATTGCAAAATATTTATTACGATTAATGGAGGATCTAATTCGTTATTATTTTTGTTTTTTATTATTAATAAACATAATAGATGAATGATAAAATAATAATTTATAAAATAAAAAATAGTTTTTATGATTAAATAAAATATATGGGGTTAATTTGTAATTAAAATTAGAAACGAACTATTTAGCAATTATTAAAAAACTTAAAAAACATGTTTGTTATGGAACCATTTAATGGTCCAAACGTTGTGGGACCATCGAATCCGATGCCTAGTTAGGGGTAGAGCAACGGAAAAGTCCGTCTAAAAGTTAGCCATTTAGTGTGTGTTTGGATTACAGTTTGTAAATGGTAGTTTGTATAAAATTAATTTTGTAAATTTGATTTTGATAAAAAGTAAATTTGTGTTAACGTGATTTATGTTTGACAATTTTTATATCAAGATGAATTATAGTAAAAATGGAACGTTTAAGACGCTCCACGGATTTCTCTTTTTCCCAACGTGAACCCAAACACACTCTTAGTCAGTTGGTCCATTCCGTTTTACTTATATAAATTATTAAATATTAAATAATATATATAATTTTATAATCATTTTAATAAATTTATAATTTTTAAAGACATAAAAAATTATAATTTCTAAATTTATAAATATTAAAATCTTTATAATTATAAATATGTAATAAACATAATCATAAACTAAGTTTTTTGAAATAAAATAATAAAATTAACATTGTTCAAAATAAAACAAATATTATCCAAAATATATAATTAAATATCTTTAAATTTATAATCAATCAAACATAAAATATAATTCAAAATATAACTTAAAACATTTTTAATTATCATCTTTATTATCTTGTAGATCAATAATATCATAAAAATTTGTAAAAAAATAACCTAACCAAAAAAATTTCTGGTCCGTTGAAAAAATCCGCCCTACTCCACTAAAATTCACAAATTAGACAGGTTTTTTAAGTTGGACGATTTTAAATTTCTAGTCCAATTTACATTTTTTAACAAGTTATGCGAGTTAGCCGGACGAATATTTTTTCATCCCTAACCATAATCCCCTATTTTTTCGAAGGTTATTATAAACTTCAAAAATAATATTTTTGGACAATAAAGTAGAAGACATTAAAGAAAGAGAGAAAATACAGAAATTTAGTGTTCTCACGATGAATTTTGGTAACTAAGAATAAATTTCAATTGTCTCTGCAAATTAAATCAACGTGGAAGAAAATTGATGAGACCATGAAAGCAAAGTGCCACCTAAGTATATATAGTTTATATGTCAACAACCTTGTAATTTAGTTTCTTTAACATAAATCAATTTAAGTCCATCTTGTTTTATCAACTGTAAGACCGTAGTAGTAGTTTATCATCTAAAAATAAATTAGTTCATACTTTCCAAAATTGAAAAACTATCCCATCATTCGTAAGCACTAATTCTCCAAACAAATGCCTAGTGGACACTTGTATCTTATGAGAATGAAAAATGTTTATGCCAAAAATGTCAGACCAATAATCAATGCACGCATGCGTTATCCATTTCTTTTAAATAATTAACGATTACACTGTATTTAATTAGTTTTTAAACTTGTATAAGATGAGCACGTGACTTTGGTGGTATAACTATCTAAAACACGCACATAACGTCATTTATAAAATTTTAAGTCTGGTTAGGCATTTAAATTTGTTTGACAATCAAATTTAATTAAATTGGTCTAAATACAATAAAAATCAATTTTATTAGTGAGCGCTTAAATACATGCTCTAACTCCTCGATTACCATAAACGTTTATATTCATGTTCATATTTTTTATCTTTTTTATATTCTTTCTCTTCCTTCTTCTTCACGTTCTTTCTTCTTCTTCACATATTTTCTTTCTATCGTCATTCTTTTATTATTACTATTATTGTTGCTTTTTTTTTTTCTCTTTTTCTTTCTAGTAATTTTGTAGCATTGATTTTTTTATTCTTTTTAAATGAGTGAAACAAAAAAAATTTTAAAAAAATAAAATAAGAAAAAAAGATGAAAAAAAAGAAGCAACTGAATAAGATGAGAACGAAAAAGAAGAAGAACAATTTTAAATTATCTCGGGAAATGGTTGTGCGGGGTGGGAGTATGTGGGATCTGATGGTGCATCTAGTGGGTTGTTATTTATGTGGGATGATGGTTTCTTTAAAATGAGAAATTGCTATAAAGGTGAGCGACGGTTATGTGTTGAAGGGATACTATTGGAGAATCCTATTAACTATGATTTTTTCTTGGTTTATGGTGCTCATAGTAGAGATGAAAAACTTGTTGTGTGGGAGGAGTTGAGTTACATGGCTAGTTTGTGTCCAGGTGCCTGTTGTTTTTTGGGGGACTTCAATGAGATCGTACAGGTGGAAGAAAGGCGAGGATCAGATAGTTTACCTTTGTCGACACAAGATTTTAAGAATTGGATAAATGACATGGGTTTGGTGGACTTGCCGATTACTGACCGTAAGTTTACATGGTTCAGAGGACAATCCTGTAGCCGTATTGATAGAGCTTTGGTTAGCTTGGAATGGATTGAGGCATTTCCAGAAACTCGCTTGAGAGGTGGTCCACGGAGTTTATCAGATCACTGTCCTATTATAGTGGAACATAAGAGGCTAAGGGACGGACCGAGGCCGTTCCGAAGTCTAGATTCGTGATTTTCATATGAAGGATTTCTAAGGATGGTCAAGGAGGAATGGAGAGGGTTAGCAGAGGTACAATTCACCGATAAACTGAAGGCGTAGACGGTTCCTTTAGGAAGATGGCATAGAGACAACTTTGGTGATATGGACAAGAAAATTATGAAGTTTGAGGAAGAGATTAAGAAGATTGATGACATGGTCAGTAATGGGAGTTATGATGGAACATTGGAAGCAAGAAGGAAGGCTCTAGTTACTTGTTGTGAGAAATGGTATGTGAGGAAAGAACTACATTGGAAGTAGATGTCGAGGTCGAGGCATGCGAAGGACATCGATCAAAACACGAGGTATTTCCACAATTTAGCTTCTGCGAGAAGGAGAAATAATAGGATTGATACTCTGGTTATTAATGGAAGATTGATAAGGAATCAGGCTAGGATTAAGATTGCCATCATGGCGTTTTACAAGGGCTTATATCATCAAGAGAGGTCTCCTATGGTGGGCTTCAGAGATGGTCTGGTGGAAAGGATTAGCGAGGAGGATGCTTTGGCTTTAGAGGTGCTACCGTCACTTGAGGAGGTTAGAGAGGCAGTGTGGGATTGTGAATCTTCCAAGGCTCCAGGAAGTGATGGTTACAACATGAATTTCATAAAGAAGTGTTGGAATGAAATTGGCTTAGAGTTCACGGCAGCGGTACTGGGATTTTTCCAATCTTCCATGTTGCCGCCAGATGCTAATGTCACTTGGGTGGCTCTGGCCCCCAATTTTATTGGTGTTAAGGAAATCAAAGATTTGCATCCGATTAGCATGGTGAGGTGTGTATATAAGGTAATCTCGAAGATGCTGGTTAGCAGAATGAGACATATTATGCCAGGGTTAGTAGGCGAGACGCAGAGTGCGTTTGTCAAGGGTCGAAAGATTCATGATGGGGCCCTTATCACGTGCAAAACGGTTCAGTGGATCAAACAGAAGAAGAAGAAAGCGGCAATAATAAAACTAGACTTCCAGAAAGCATATGACAGAGTTAAGTGGAGTTTTGTAGACCTTGTATTGCAGAAGATGGGTTTTAGATGAAGATGGAGGGGATGGGTTTTGGAGTGTGTGATGCGCGAAATTGACTCCGCAATATTCGCATAGATAGACCGGCAAGTGCACCAGGTCGTCCAAGTAATACCTCACGTGAGTAAGGGTTGATCCCACGAGGATTGTTGGTTTGAACAAGCAATATGGCTACCTTTTAGATCTTAGTCAGGCGGATAGAAAATATAGTTTGTCACTAAAAATGCATAAAATAGAATAAATAAATAAAACATTACTAAATAGATGTGAAGTCAGTGATGAGAGAACAGTTGAGGCTTCAGAGATGCTTCTTCCTTCTGGATCAATTTTTCTCACCATCTACTCCAACTTCTGATGACTCATTCCATGGTAGGCTATAATTTACTAACGCCGAGTCAGCGGTCATTAATCTCATCTGCTTCAGATCAAACACCGAGTCAGTGGTCATCCAATCTGAATGGGGGTGAAGCTCCAGTAGTCCATTCCCTTGGTGATCCTACTCAAAGTGCCACAGACAAGGTCGGATCTTTCGGATCAGAGAACGCTGCTCCTTGGATTCTAGCCTATACCACAAAAGCCCTAATCACCCCGTACCTCGGCTGAACTGATGTCTCAAGAAATTCCCAACGAAATTATGGATTAGCCATCTAAGAGATGTATAATCAAGCTTGTAGTTCAATACTATCCTATCAAGGACTTGCACGAACCCGTGTGAAATAGGGACGACGATCAAGTTACACTCCCAATTCATTAGAATGAAGAACGAAGATACATCTTAGAATGGATCAAGCATAGATTGAAATAGAATAGTGATATTATTAATTCATAAGAATCAGCAGAGCTCCTAACCTTAACCTAGGAGGTTAGTTACTCATAGCTTACAAAGGTAGTGTTCGAAAATATGGCATCCAAGTCTCTGAACAACGGTGATCCTTGTTCTATATATACTAATCTAATAACTAAGGATTACAGAAATAAGATAAACTAGTCTTGTAGTGAGAAAATCCACTTTTCGGGCCCACTTGGTGAGTGTTTGGGTGGAGCTTGAGTGAAGCCACAAGTTGGTACTCCCTCTGGGGCGTTGGACGCCAGCTTGGGACTCCTGAATGGGCGTTGGATGCCAGCTGCTCCCTTTTGGGCGTTGGACACTAGGAATGGGGCTGGTGTCTGGCGTTGAATGCCAGTTTTGGGCCTTTATTTCCAATGCAAAGTATGGACTATTATATATTTCTGGAAAGCCCTGGATGTTAGCTTTCCATAGCCGTTGACAGCGTGCCATTTGTACTTCTGTATCTCAAGAAATACTCTTTCGAGTGCATAGAGGTCAGAATCTGATAGCATCTACAGTCCTCTCTCTGTCTCTGAATCAGACTTTTTCCAAAGCTCCTCAATTTCAGCCAGAATTTACCTGAAATCATCATAAAACACAAAAACTCAAAGTAGAATTAAAAAATATGAATTTTGCACTAAAAACTATGAAAACATAATGAAGCTTAAACAAAACATATCAAAAACTATATGGAAATGATGCCAAAAAGCGTATAAAATATCCGTTCATCAGTGTGTCAGTACGTGCTCTATGTCAGTATTGATAAATGGTTCGCCGTCCAAGCCGTTCAAGATGGAAATGGGTTTGTGACAAGGTGATCCGATGTCCCCATTTTTGTTTGTACTTGTTATTGATGTCCTACATAGGATGATTGGAGAGGCTATGAGAAACGGTCGCATATCGCCGTTGTTGGTTGGGAGAGATCATATTGAGTTGTTGCATCTTCAATTTGCAGATGATACTATTTTATTCTGCCCTCCTGAGGAAGAGACAATCAAGAATTATAGGAGGCTGCTTCGTTGCTTTGAGTTGATGTCAGGTTTAAGTATTAAATTTGATAAAAATCAAGCTTGATTCCTATTAACTGTGATGAGCAATAGGTACAATGTATGTGCAGTGTGTTGGGTTGTAAGCAAGCCACTCTTCCGGTTAAATATCTGGGCATCTCGCTAGGAGCAAACCCAAGGATGGTTAAGACGTGAAAGCCAGTAATAGACAAAGTGGAGGAGAAGCTTAGCCTCTGGAAGGCTAAGGTACTCAACAAGGCCGGTAAGTTGGTTCTTATCAAATCGGTGTAGAATCGCCTTTCGGTTTATTATCTGAGCTTGTATAAGATTCCAAAGGTTGTTGTAGAGAAACTGATTTCCTTTCAGAGGATATTTTTATGGAGTAAAGAGGATGGAAGGAATGGTATGGCTTTGGTTAAGTGGGAAGTGGTACAGGCTCCTAAAAAGTTAGGCAGGTTGGGAGTTGGGGATGCTATGATATGAAACACAGCTGTTCTGTTTAAATGGTAGTGGCGATTCTCTAAAAAGGAGTGTCCGTTGTGGAAGAAGGTGGTCTGTTCCTGTAACAACCTGAATCCAAATGAGCTTCTGTCCTCACAGGAATTACCTGTTCGGGGGCTCTGTGGAAGGATATTTGTCAGATACAGTTCAAGAATCAAGATGTAAGGAAAAAGATGATTATTGGGTTTTCCATGGAGGTGGGGGATGGGAGACGAACTCGGTTTTGGGAGGATGTCTGGATTCATGGAGGTTCTTTAAAAGATTGCTTTCCAAGGCTCTTCTCAGTTTCGAACCAAACAGGATCAGTGATAGAGGATTGTGGGTTTTGGGATGGGTTAGCTTGGATATGGAACTTCCGATGGAGGAGAGAACTATTCCAATGGGAGTTGGATCTAGTGAACGAGCTTCATCAAACTTTGAGGCTAGTCAAACTTGTATATGGAAGAGAGGACAGAGTTGTTTGGAAATATGATAAACAAGGAATTTTCTCTACTAACTCATTTGTGCAGGTGTTGCAGGTGAAAATGATCCCGGAGGATATATCAAGCTATAACTTTACTAGGACTATTTGGAAAGGTCTTGTCCCACCTAGAGTGGAGTTGTTTGTCTGGTTTGTCCTGACTAGTAAGGTTAATACGAAGCACAGACTGAGTCGCTTTAGGGTTATTCACCAAGAAGATGTTTTATGTGTTTTATGTAACAATGGTGTTGAATGTGGCTACCACTTGTTTCTTGGCTGTAGTTTTTCTTAGCAAGTATGGTGCGCTTGTTATCATATGTTGGTGTGCAATGTAACACCCTACCACACAGAGCTTTACACCTAGGATGTAAAACAGAGGTGGCGAGGCGCTACGACCTCTAAAAGAAAATATATTTATATAATATAGCAACGGTATTTTTATCTAGGAGCCTTTGAAGAAAAAGGGGTAAAGCAAAACTATATAAAATGAAAAGCGCAATATTCACAAAGTGATAAAGTAAACAAAATAAGATAGAGCAAGCTAACAAGATTATATCCTAAGAGTTCCAAAATACAGATAACAAAACTCAAGACTCGGCTCGCGAAGATAAACCAGCCCGAGCACACACATATATATAGGAAACCCAAAAGAACCCAAAGTACAGAGTTACAAAACTTGTTTCTCCAAAACAACCTCTAAGAGGAAGTTAATACATCAAGTATATAAGCAGTGGAGATATTAAGTATCTAAGTAAATACATATAACCAAAATAGAGCCCCAAACGATAAGGATATTCGCTAATCAGAAGCTTCCAGCATGACTCAGTGAGGTGCCGCCTGGCTTGCATCTGAAAACCACAAAATTCACATGGGTGAGAACTGGAGGTTCTCAGCATGGTAACAGTACCCACATATATAACATATAATGTCCTGGGAAAGCCGAAGGCAATCCTAGAACTTCCGACAATAAATTCAAACTTAAAACTAACATGTAAGATCATAAAATAAGGTAAGGTATCTAAAGAGTTCTAACTTATCTCAATTCTGACTTAATTCTTAAAATCATCGCCTTTCCTCCAATCCTCCAAAACTCCGATAGAACCACACAGACAAATAAAACAGACAAAGCAAACACAAGTGGAATGCAGGTACATCAAGAAAATCATATAGCAAGTAAGTATAGTAATTTCACAAAGGCAATCCCAAATAATGCAAACTCAAACAAGACAAACAGATGCGTACGATGCATGCCTTTCCTACTGGCCGTGAGCTCACGCGTTGGTTACTTTGCCAGAACCTGGATACACCCGGTAGCTAACCCGAATATCATCTCTCTACACCTCCGCACTCTTAGGATATAGTTCCCATCACACTCTTGGGATATAGTACCCGTCACACTCATGGGATATAGTGCCCGTCGCATTTCCTGGGACAAAGTGTTCCCACATTCTTGGGATATAGCGCCCGCTACGCTCTCAGGATATAGTGCTCGTCACACTCATAGGATATAGTGCCCGACACACTTTCCAGAATAAGGTGCTCCTACACTCATGGGATATAGCGCCCGCCACGCTCTCGGGATATAGTGCCCGTCTCACTCATGGGATATAGTACCTGACACACTTTACAACAGAGAGAAACTTATACATTCTCATCATCAACAATTCTCAATCAGGCCTCAATTATCACATTCATTCATAATTGATAAACCACTATTTTATGGTTGGTGCACGAAATTGTGATGTCCAGGCTCGAACAATCCCTGGCAATGTGAGCAACTTGGTACGCGTAATCGTGATTACACTGTAATTATGTAGAATTCACGGCTCTTTCTTTCCCTGGCAATGGTGCCAAGAACATGGTGCCAATACCATGGTTCACAACTTCGATACAACTAACCAGCAAGTGCACTGGGTCGTCCAAGTAATACCTTACGTGAGTAAGGGTCGAATCCCACGGAGATTGTTGGTATGAAGCAAGCTATGGTCACCTTGCGAATCTCAGTCAGGCGGATATAAAATAATCATGGAGTTTTCGAATAATAAATAATAGAATAGGGATAGAGATACTTATGTAAATCATTGGTAGGAATTTCAGATAAGCGAATGGAGATGCTTTTCGTTCCTCTGAACCTCTGCTTTCCTACTATCTTCATCCAATCAGTCTCACTCCTTTCCATGGCTGGCTTTATGTGATACATCACCACTGTCAATGGCTACTTTCGGTCATCTCTCGGGAAAATGATCCAATGCCCTGTCACGGCACGGCTAATCGTCTGGAGGCATCACCCTTGCCAATGGCTTCATCTTATCCTCTCAGTGAATAATATGCTCACGCACCCTGTCACGACACGGCTATTCATCTGTCGGTTCTCGATCATGCTGGAATAGGATTTACTATCCTTTTGCGTCTGTCACTAACGCCCTGCAATCGCGAGTTTGGAGCTCGTCACAGTCATTCATTCATCAAATCCTACTCGGAATACCACAGACAAGGTTTAGACTTTCCGGATTCTCTTGAATGCCGCCATCATTCTAGCTTACGCCACGAAGATTCTGGTTAAGAAATCTAAGAGATATTCATTCTAGCTTATTTCATGTAGAACGGAAGTGTTTGTCAGGCACGTGTTCATAGGGGAGATGGTGATGAGCGTCACACATAATCATCACCTTCATCACGTTCTTGGGTGCGAATGGATATCTTAGAAGCGAAATAAGATGAATTGAATAGAAAACAGTAGTACTTGCATTAATCTTTGAGGAACAGCAGAGCTCCACACCATAATCTATGGAGTGTAGAAACTCTACCGTTGATAATACATAAGTGAAGGTCCAGGCATGGCCGAGATGGCCAGCCCCCAAAGTCTAAGAACAATGCATTCAAAGATGATCCTAAGATCCTAAGATGATCAAAAGATGCCTAATACAATAGTAAAAGGTCCTATTTATAATAAATTAGCTACTAGGGTTTACATGAGTAAGTAATTGATGCATAAATCCACTTCCTGGGCCCACTTGGTGTGTGTTTGGGCTGAGCCTGAGTGTTGCACGTGTAGAGGTCCTTCTTGGAGTTGAACACCAGCTTTTGTGTCAGTTTGGGCGTTCAACTCTGGTTTTGGCTCCTTTTCTGGCGCTGGACGCCAGATTTGGGCAGAGAGCTGGCATTGAACGCCAGTTTACGTCGTCTATTCTTGGCCAAAGTATAGATTATTATATATTTCTGGAAAGCCCTGGATGTCTACTTTCTAACGCAATTGGAAGCGCGCCATTTCGAGTTCTGTAGCTCCAGAAAATCCACTTTGAGTGCAGGGAGGTCAGAATCCAACAGCATCAGCAGTCCTTCTTCAACCTCTGAATCTGATTTTTGCTCAAGTCCCTCAATTTCAGCCAGAAAATACCTGAAATCACAGAAAAACACACAAACTCATAGTAAAGTCCAGAAATGTGAATTTAACATAAAAACTAATGAAAACATCCCTAAAAGTAACTAGATCCTACTGAAAACATATTAAAAACAATGCCAAAAAGCGTATAAATTATCCGCTCATCACAACACCAAACTTAAATTGTTGCTTGTCCCCAAGCAACTGAAAATCAAATAGGATAAAAAGAAGAGAATATACTATAAATTCCAAACTATCAATGAAACAGAACTTCTATCATATGAGCAGGACTTATAGCTTTTTGCCTCTTAAATAGTTTTGGCATCTCACTTTATCCATTGAGGTTCAGAATGATTGGCATCTATAGGAACTTCAGATTTCGAATAGTGTTATTGACTCTCCTAGTTCAGTATGATGATTCTTGAACACAGCTTCTTTATGAGTCTTGGCCGTGGCCCTAAGCACTTTGTTTTCCAGTATTACCACCGGATACATAAATGCCACAGACACATAATTGGGTGAACCTTTTCAGATTGTGACTCAGCTTTGCTAAAGTCCCCAATTAGAGGTGTCCAGGGTTCTTAAGCACACTCTTTTTTTGCCTTTGGACCTTGACTTTAACCGCTCAGTCTCAAGTTTTCACTTGACACCTACACGCCACAAGCACATGGTTAGGGACAGCTTGGTTTAGCCGCTTAGACCAGGATTTTATTCCTTTAGGCCCTCCTATCCACTGATGCTCAAAGCCTTGGGATCCTTTTTATTGCCCTTGCCTTTTGGTTTTAAGGGTTATTGGCTTTTTGCTCTTGCCTCTTGGTTTAAGAGCTTTTGGCTTTTTCTGCTTGCTTTTCTTTCTCTTTCTATTTTTTTTTTCGCCTATTTTTTTTCTGCAAGCTTTGTTCTTTGCTGCTTTTTCTTGCTTCAAGAATCATTTTTATGATTTTTCAGATTATCAAATAACATGTCTCCTAGTCATCATTCTTTCAAGAGCCAACATATTTAACATTCTTAAACAACAACTTCAAAAGACATATGCACTGTTCAAGCATACATTCAGAAAACAAGAAGCATTGTCACCACATCAATATAATTAAACTAAGTTCAAGGATAAATTCGAAACTCATGTACTTCTTGTTCTTTTGAATTAAAACAGTTTTCATTTAAGAGAGGTGATGGATTCATAGGACATTCATAACTTTAAGACACAGTTATTAACTACTAATGATCATGTAATGAAGACACAAACATAGGTAAGCACATAACATAGAAACGAAAAACAGAAGAAATAAGAACAAGGAATGAATCCACCTTAGTGATGGTGGCGTTTCCTTCTTGAGGAACCAATGATGTCCTTGAGCTCTTCTATGTCTCTTCTTTGCCTTTGTTGCTCCTCCTTCATTGCTTTTAGATCTTCTCTGATTTCATGAAGGATGATGGAGTGCTCTTGATGTTCCACCCTTAGTTGCTTCCAATAATTGTGTGGAAGAAAATGTATCCCCTGAGGTGTCTCAGGGATCTCTTGATTTGCAGTCAAATGTTCTACCACTGAGCTATAGACCCTTGATGGAAGCTTTTGTCTTCCCTTTCCTCTTTCTAGAGGTTTCTCTGGCCTTAGGTGCATTCAATGGTTATGGAAAAAACAAAAAAGCTATGCTTTTACCACACCAAACTTAGAATGTTGCTCGCCCTCGAGCAAAAGAAGAAAGAATAGAAGAAGAAGATATGGAGGAGATGGATGGGAGTGTGTATTCGGCCATATGGGTGGGATTGGGTGGGAGAGAGAGAAATGTTGAATTTTGAAGGTAGTGGGTGTATGGATGTGAGTGGTTAATAGGGAAGAGTGTTTGTTGGGAATAGAGGATGATTGAGAAGAGAGAAGAGAGTGAGTGGAGGTAGGTGGAGATCCTGTGGGGTCCACAGATCCTGAGATGATCCTGTGAGGTCCACAGATCTTGAGGTGTCAAGGCATTTACATCCCTGCACCAATTTAGGCATGTAAAATGCCCTTGCACACAACTCTGGGCGTTCAGCGCCAGGTTGGTGCCCATTTTGGGTGTTCAACGCCCATTTGCTGCCATTTCTGGCGTTGAACGCCAGAACCATGCTTGTTCTGGGCGTTCAGCGCCAGGATGCTGCCCATTCTGGGCGTTCAGCGCCAGAACCATGCTCTGTTCTGGCGTTTGAACGCCAGACAGATGCTCCTCCAGGGTGTGATTTTTCTTCTGCTGTTTTTTTGATTCCGTTTTCAATTTTTATATTTATTTTGTGACTCCACATGATCATGAACCTATAAAGACATATAACTAAGAAGAATATAGTTAGATAAATAAAGATTAGGTTGCCTCCCAACAAGCGCTTCTTTAATGTCAATAGCTTGACAGTGGGCTCTCATGGAGCCTCACAGATGTGCAGAGCTTTGTTGGGACTCTCCAACACCAAACTTAGAGTTTGGATATGGGAGTTCAACACCAAACTTAGAGTTTGGTTGTGGCCTCCCAACACCAAACTTAGAGTTTGACTGTGGGGGCTCTGGTTGACTCTGTTTTGAGAGAAGCTTTTTCTGCTTCCTCTCCATGGTTGCAGAGGAAGATCCTTGAGTTTTAAATACAAGGGAGTCCTCATTCCATTGAAGGACTATTTCACCTCTGTCAACATCAATCACAGCTCTTGCTGTGGCCAGGAAAGGTCTTCCTAGGATGATGGATTCATCCTCTTCCTTTCCAGTATCCAGGACTATGAAATCAGTAGGGATGTAAAGGCCTTCAACCTTTACTAACACGTCCTCTACTTGTCCATAAGCCTGTTTTCTTGAATTGTCTGCCATCTCTAATGAGATTTTAGCAGCTTGCACCCCATAGATTCCCAGTTTCTCTATTACAGAGAGGGGCATGAGGTTTATTCCTGAACCAAGGTCACATAGAGCCTTAAAGATCATGGTACCTATGGTACAGGGTATTATGAACTTTCCAGGATCCTGTCTCTTCTGAGGCAATGTCAGTTGATCCAGATCACTTAGTTCATTGATGAACAAGGGAGGTTCAACTTCCCAAGTATCAATGCCAAATAATTTGGCATTTAGCTTCATGATTGCACCAAGAAACTTGGCAGTTTGCTCTTCAGTAATATCCTCATTCTCTTCAGAAGAGGAATACTTATCAGAGCTCATGAAGGGCATAAGGAGGTTCAATGGGATCTCTATGGTCTCTAAATGGGCCTCAGAGTCCTTTGGTTCCTCAAAGGGAAGCTCCTTATTGATCACTGGACGTCCCAGGAGGTCTTCCTCCTTGGGATTCACGTCCTCCTCTCCCTCATTGGGTTCGGCCATTTTGCTTATGTCAATGGCCTTGCACTCTCCTTTTGGATTCTCTTCTGTATTGCTTGGGAGAGTACTGGGAGGGATTTCAGTGATCCTTTTACTCAGCTGGCCCACTTGTGCTTCCAAATTTCTAATGGAAGATCTTGTTTCATTCATGAAACTTACAGTGGCCTTGGATAGATCAGAGACTAGATTTGCTAAATTAGAAGCATTTTGTTCAGTGTTCTCTGTCTGTTGCTGAGTGGATGATGGAAAAGGTTTATTATTGTTAAACCTGTTTCTTCCACCATTATTAAAGCCCTTGTTGAGGCTTTTGATCCTTCCATGAGAAATTTGGATGATTTCTCCATGATGAGTTATAGGTGTTTCCATAAGGTTCACCTAAGTAATTTACCTCTGCTATTGCAGGGTTCTCAGGATCATAAGCTTCTTCTTCATAAGAAGCCTCTTGAGTACTGTTGGATGCGGCTTGCATTCCATTCAGACTCTGAGAAATCATATTGACTTGCTGAGTCAATATTTTGTTCTGAGCCAATATGGCATTCAGAGTATCAACCTCAAGAACTCCCTTCTTCATAGGCGTCCCATTACTCACAGGATTCCTTTCAGAAGTGTACATGAACTGGTTATTAGCAACCATGTCAATGAGTTCTTGAGCTTCTGCAAGCGTTTTCTTTAGGTGAATGGATCCACCTGCAGAAGTGTCCAGTGACATCTTTGATAGCTCAGATAAACCATCATAGAATATATCCAGGATGGTCCATTCTGAAAGTATGTCAGAAGGACACTTTTTGGTCAACTGTTTGTATCTTTCCCAAGCTTCATAGAGGGATTCACCTTCTTTCTGTCTGAAGGTTTGAACATCAGCTCTAAGCTTGCTCAGCTTTTGAGGAGGAAAGTACTTGGCTAAGAAAGCCGTGACCAGCTTATCCCAAGAGTTCAGGCTGTCTTTGGATTGAGAATCCAACCATAATCTAGCTCTGTCTCTTACAGCAAAAGGGAAAAGCATGAGCCTGTAGACTTCAGGATCTACTCCATTAGTCTTAACAGTATCACATATCTGCAAGAATTCAGTTAAGAATTGAAAAGGATCTTCAGATGGAAGTCCATGAAACTTGCAGTTCTGCTGCATCAGAGAAACTAGTTGAGGTTTCAGCTCAAAGTTGTTTGCTCCAATGGCAGGAATGGAGATGCTTCTTCCATGTAAATTGGAATTAGGTGCAGTAAAGTCACCAAGCATCTTCCTTACATTATTATTATTTTCGGCTGCCATCTCCTCTTCCTGTTCGAAAATTTCTGAAAGGTTTTCTCTGGATTGTTGTATTTTAGCTTCTCTTAATTTTCTCTTCAGAGTCCTTTCAGGTTCTGGATCTGCCTCAACAAGAATGTTCTTGTCCTTGCTCCTGCTCATATGACAAAGAAGAGGGCACAGAATAATAATAATAATAATATGGATCCTTTATACCACAGTATAGGGATCCCTTTGTGAGTAGAAGAAGAGGGGGAGACAAAGAATGTAATATAATAGAAGAAACACAACTGTGAGGATGGCAGAGATGTGAGATAAGATGTTAGGATATGAATGAATAAATAGAATAAGATGGGGGAGGGATAATTTTCGAAAATTTATTTTTGAAAAAGAGTTAGTGATTTTCGAAAATGGTTTTTAAAAAATGTTAGTATTTTTCAAAATTTTTTTTTTGAAATAAAAAATAAAAACAATTAGTTAGTTAAAAAAAAATTTTGAAAAAGAGGGAAGATATTTTCGAAAATTAGAGAGAGAGTTAGTTAGGTAGTTTTGAAAAAGTTAAGAGACAAACAAAAAGTTAGTTAGTTAGTTGAAACAAATTTTGAAAAGATAAGAAGTTAGGAGGTTAGAAAAGATATTTTGAAAAGATATTTTTTTGAAAAAGATAAGATAAGAAGATATTTTTGAAAAGATATGATTGAAATTAGTTTTGAAAAAGATTTGATTTTTAAAATCACAATTAATGACTTGATTCATAAGAAATCACAAGATATGATTCTAGAACTTAAAGTTTGAATCTTTCTTAACAAGCAAGTAACAAACTTCAAATTTTTGAATCAAAACATTAATTGTTTATGTTATTTTCGAAAATTTGGTATAAAAATAAGAAAAAGATTTTTGAAAAATATTTTTTTGAATTTTCGAAAATAACCAAGAATTTTGAAAAAGATTTGATTTTTGAAAAAGATTTTGAAAAAGATAAGATTTTCAAATTGAAAATTTGATTTGACTCATGAGAAACAATTAGATTTTAAAAATTTTTGAAAAAGTCAATTCAAATTTTCGAACTTGATGAGAGAAAAGGGGAAGGATATATTTTTTTTTTATTTTTGAAAAACATGAAAATTATGCAATGCATGAAATTTTTAGATCAAAACAATGAATGCATGCAAGAATGCTATGAATGTCAAGATGAACACCAAGAACACTATGAAGATCATGATGAACATCAAGAACACATTTTTGAAAAATTTTTAATGCAAAGAAAACATGCAAGACCCCAAACTTAGAATTCTTTAATGCTTAGACACTAAGAATTCAAGAATGCATATGAAAAACAAGAAAAGACACAAAACATGCAAATGCAAAGATCAAACAAGAAGACTTACCAAGAACAACTTGAAGATCATGAAGAACACTATGAATGCATGAATTTTCGAAAAAATGCAAGATGCACATGTAATTGACACCAAACTTATAACATGACTCAAGACTCAAACAAGAACACAAAATATTTTTTATTTTTATGATTTTCTAATTTTTTTTGTATTTTTTTCGAAAATTAATTGAAAAAGGAAAATAAGGATTCCAAAATTTTTAATATGAATTCCAGGAATCTTGCATTGTTAGTCTAAAGCTTCAGTCCAGGAATTAGACATGGCTCACCAGCCAGCCAAGCTTCCAATGAAAGCTCCAGTCCAAAACACTAGACATGGCCAATGGCCAGCCAAGCTTCAGCATTTAACACCAGAGTATATTGCTCTTGATAACAAATTGCAAGCCTCAGTCCAAATAAATTTAGACATGGCTTTACAACCAGCCAGGCTTTACATGCTTCATGAAACACTAGAATTCATTCTTTAAAAATTTTGAATAAAAATTTTATTTTTTTGAAAACATTTTTATTTTTTTCGAAAACAGATGAGAAAATTTTTAGAAATATTTTTTTTTGAAAATTTTTTTTTTGAAAAGAAAACAAAAAGAAAATTACCTAATCTGAGCAACAAGATGAACCGTCAGTTGTCCAAACTCAAACAATCCCCGGCAACGGCGCCAAAAACTTGGTGCACGAAATTGTGATGTCCAGGCTCGAACAATCCCTGGCAACGTGAGCAACTTGGTACGCGTAATCGTGATTACACTGTAATTATGTAGAATTCACGGCTCTTTCTTTCCCTGGCAATGGCGCCAAGAACATGGTGCCAATACCATGGTTCACAACTTCGATACAACTAACCAGCAAGTGCACTGGGTCGTCCAAGTAATACCTTACGTGAGTAAGGGTCGAATCCCACGGAGATTGTTGGTATGAAGCAAGCTATGGTCACCTTGCAAATCTCAGTCAGGCAGATATAAAATAATCATGGAGTTTTCGAATAATAAATAATAGAATAGGGATAGAGATACTTATGTAAATCATTGGTAGGAATTTCAGATAAGCGAATGGAGATGCTTTTCGTTCCTCTGAACCTCTGCTTTCCTACTATCTTCATCCAATCAGTCTCACTCCTTTCCATGGCTGGCTTTATGTGATACATCACCACTGTCAATGGCTACTTTCGGTCATCTCTCGGGAAAATGATCCAATGCCCTGTCACGGCACGGCTAATCGTCTGGAGGCATCACCCTTGCCAATGGCTTCATCTTATCCTCTCAGTGAATAATATGCTCACGCACCCTGTCACGGCACGGCTATTCATCTGTCGGTTCTCGATCATGCTGGAATAGGATTTACTATCCTTTTGCGTCTGTCACTAACGCCCTGCAATCGCGAGTTTGGAGCTCGTCACAGTCATTCATTCATTGAATCCTACTCGGAATAACACAGACAAGGTTTAGACTTTCCGGATTCTCTTGAATGCCGCCATCATTCTAGCTTACGCCACGAAGATTCTGGTTAAGAAATCTAAGAGATATTCATTCTAGCTTATTTCATGTAGAACGGAAGTGTTTGTCAGGCACGTGTTCATAGGGGAGATGGTGATGAGCGTCACACATAATCATCACCTTCATCACGTTCTTGGGTGCGAATGGATATCTTAGAAGTGAAATAAGATGAATTGAATAGAAAACAGTAGTACTTGCATTAATCTTTGAGGAACAGCAGAGCTCCACACCTTAATCTATGGAGTGTAGAAACTCTACCGTTGAAAATACATAAGTGAAGGTCCAGGCATGGCCGAGATGGCCAGCCCCCAAAGTCTAAGAACAATGCGTTCAAAGATGATCCTAAGATCCTAAGATGATCAAAAGATGCCTAATACAATAGTAAAAGGTCCTATTTATAATAAATTAGCTACTAGAGTTTACATGAGTAAGTAATTGATGCATAAATCCACTTCCTGGGCCCACATGGTGTGTGTTTGGGCTGAGCCTGAGTGTTGCATGTGTAGAGGTCCTTCTTGGAGTTGAACGCCAGCTTTTGTGCCAGTTTGGGCGTTCAACTCTGGTTTTGGCTCCTTTTCTGGCGCTGGACGCCAGATTTGGGCAGAGAGCTGGCGTTGAACGCCAGTTTACGTCGTCTATTCTTGGCCAAAGTATGGACTATTATATATTGCTGGAAAGCCCTGGATGTCTACTTTCCAACGCAATTGGAAGCGCGCCATTTCGAGTTCTGTAGCTCCAGAAAATCCACTTTGAGTGCAGGGAGGTCAGAATCCAACAGCATCAGCAGTCCTTCTTCAACCTCTGAATCTGATTTTTGCTCAAGTCCCTCAATTTCAGCCAGAAAATACCTGAAATCACAGAAAAATACACAAACTCATAGTAAAGTCCAGAAATGTGAATTTAACATAAAAACTAATGAAAACATCCCTAAAAGTAACTAGATCCTACTGAAAACATATTAAAAACAATGCCAAAAAGCGTATAAATTATCCGCTCATCAATGGTTTATCTTGTGCTTAATTGAGTGGTTTCATCAAGTCTTCACCCACTTATTCATACTAATTGCATGATTTTATAACTCCTTCCTAGTATTATTTTATGGTTGAAAACTTGCTTCCTAGAGACCTTTAATTAGTATATTTTAATTCTCCTTTATAATTGCTTAGAGGATGGAAAGAAAGCATGTAAAAGTGGAAGGAATACAAGAAACTGAAGGAACTGCTAAAACTGTCTAGCTTGACCTTCTGGTACTAAATCGACCATAACTTGAGCTACAGAGGTCCAAATGACGCGGTTCTAATTACGTTGGAAAGCTAACGTCCGGGGCTTCGCAACGATATATAATTTGCCATAGCTTCTCCGAAGCCAGGCGACACGCACGAGTGGATCACGCGGATGCGTGACCTGGCAAAAACCCAATCCACGCTAACGCGTGGACGACGCTTCCACGTGACTTTGCAGCGACCTGTACATACCAGAAATCACCCGATTTCTGGGCTGTTTTTGACCCAATTTTTGGCCCAAAAAACACAGATTAGAGGCTATAAAGTGGAAAATCTATCCATTCATCCAACAATTCATACAACATTCATAATTCACAATTTTAGGTTTTAGATGTAGTTTTAGAGAGAGAGAGAGGCTCTCTCCTCTCTCTTAGGATTTAGGATTAGGATTTATCTTAGGTTTTAGGATTAGGATGCCTTCGTTTTCTCCAATTCCAGGTTCTATGTTCTTTTAAATTTAGTTTCTCTTATCTACTTTTATTTATTCTATTACTTTAGTTGCTCTATTTCTCTTGGTAATTACTTGTTTAGCCAATTAGCTTATGAACCCTTCATGTTAGGATTGATTTTCTTAATTAATACACATTGAGGTCTTTCAGATTTAATATTGCTTTCTTTTATTTATGTTATTGATGTTCCAATTTAATTTAGAATTTCCCCTTTTGGCTTTGGTTGAGTAATTGGTGAAACTTGAGTTGTCAAACTCAGTTGTTGGTTGAAAATTGGAATTTGCTGATTAATTTGGATCCTCTAAAGCTAGTATTTCCATAGGAGTTGACTAGGACTTGAGGAATCAAGTTAATTAGTCCACTTGACTTTCCTTTATTTAGTAAGGGTTAACTAAGTGGGAGCAATAATAATTCTCATCACACCTGATAAGGATAACTAGGATGGGATTTTCAGTTCTCATACCTTACCAAGAGTCTTTATAATTATTAATTTATTTTTCTTGCCATTTAAATTACTTGCTCCTTATTTCAAAAACCCATAAATATACCTTTTCTCATAACCAATAATAAATTATACCTCCCTGCAATTCCTTAAGAAGACAACCCGAGGTTTAAATACTTCGGTTACAAATTTTATTGGGTTTTGTTACTTGTGACAACCAAAGTTTTTGTACGAAAGGATTATTTGTTGGTTTAGAAACTATACTTACAACGTGATTATTCTTATAAAATTCTTTACCTTCAAAAATTCGTTCGTCAAAATGGCATCGCTGACGCGCTCGTGTCGTTCTGAGAAATCAGGCCCCACGCGTCCGCGTCACCCACGCGAATGCGTGGCCCTGCAAAATCGACGTAAATGGGTGTATGGCAAAGAGTTATGATGGAGTGGGGCTGGAATGATGCTAGAAGCACAAGCCCTATCACGCGAACGCGTGCCCCACGCGTCCGCGTGCCCCATGCGTCCGCGTCGTTTTCAAAATATGGCCATTCACGCGATCGCGTCACCCACGCGCCCGCGTCACCCAAATTTTTGGAAAAATGCGTATAAAACAGAGAATTGTGCGTACGCGAGGCTACACTCGCGCGAATAGCACAAATTAGGTCACGCGATCGCGTCACCCACGCGTCTGCGTCACCTGATCCTATCACACACCACGCGAACACGTGACCCACGCGTCCGCGTCGCATGCGACGCACAGTTTATCCAGATCAGCGCCAGAATTCCTATCTCTTCTTCTCCAATCCTACTTATCTTTCTATTATCATTCCTTCTTCTTTCTTCTATCTTTTCTTATTCTTTCTTCCTCCTTTCTTACTTTCTTTTTCTTCATCTCTTTAACTTCTCATCCTTCTTCACTTTCATTCTATTTTACTTAATTTATTTGCATACTTTCATTTATTGCATTTTAATTTTGTGCATGTTTTTATTTTTCCATTGGTGTTAAATTTTCTTATTCAACCGTTGCATCTTTTCTTGAATTATTCTGGTGCTTCATGACTTGTTTTTTTTCTGATTGGGTATTATTATTCATAAGTCAATGCTAATTTTTATAATACTGGTATTCCTTTGCATTGACATGCACTCACACTATCTTGCATTACCCACATTCTCTCCCCTATTGTTGCAACTTTTGCACCACTGGCATGCCATGTGCTTCTATTGTTTTCTCACTTGCATGTTGTAGCTACCATGTAATTGAGACCCTCATTATTTGGCATTAACCCACCCAGACTTTATTTATTTTATTATCTTTATTTCTGGGTTACTTTTTCTTCTTTTTCCTCTTTTTTCAGGCTGGCCACCGAGATAGGGAAAGAGAAACTTCTATATGGAGAAACATACAAGTTCCATCTGCACAATCTATGGAGAAAAGCGTCAGTTGGAGCAACCCGTCCACTCGCACATCTTAGCATGCACCGAGGACGGTGCAATCTTTAAGTGTGGGGAGGTCGATACCGACTTCCATGGGTTAGTTACCTTCTTCTCAACACCAATGTTTTATTTTCTTTGTTTGTTCATTGTTGCATTTGCATGTTTGATTGCATATTTGTTTGATTTTGTGCATATTTTACCACCACTTGGTTAAAGTAATATTTTCTTTTTCAAGAAACTTCTTATAGCATTCCACTAATTTGAATTAAATTTTTATTGAACTTGTTTGAAGAAATATTATTTTGAAACATGGTTTAGAGCTCGAACACATAAAACCAGTGAGATTTTGAGCCTACTTTTTGGTTGTATTTTATCAACTAATATTTTATTTTTGGTGTGTGTTGTTCTCTCTAAAATTGTGATCTTTGTATTGCTTAATTCTATATTTTCATAGTTTGATGTATGCATACACTTACATGATTGAGGCCTTTGTTTCATTGAGCTTATATACCCATATGGCCTTCCCCTTTCATTATCCTTTACAAACCAATGTTAAGCCTATTATACACCTTTGTTCTTTACTTTAGCTCATCACTAACTCTAAGCAAAAAATAATAATGTCCTTAATTTGAATCCTTGGTTAGCTTAGACTAGTAAGAGTGCTCATGAATTAAGTGTGGGGAAAAGTGGGTTTGGAAACGTTTGGTTTAAGAATTGGGTGTTATATATCTTTATGAAAACGTAAAAGAAATGTTTAGGACATATTCATGCATTCAATAATTTAATCATATGCATTGAGAAAAAATAAAACAAAAAAAAAAGAAAAAAAGAAAAAAGAAAAAAGAAAAAAAAGAGAAGAGCAAATAAGTAAAAAGGGACAAAATGCCCAAAAGTAAAAGGTGAGAGCAATGCATATGTACTGTACTCGAAATTAGGATGCATGAATATGTGGAAAACATGGTTAATGGACAGTTAGGTTTTGTATTATGATTACATGGATTGTCTTCAGTTAGGTGGAAAAAGTTTAAGTTAATTAAGGATTCAAATTTTAGTCCACTTGACCAAATACAATTCTACCTTGACCCTAACCCCATTACAACCCTTAAAAGACCTCTTGATATGTGTATCTGTGCATTAAATTTTTGTTGATTGTTAGATGAAGAGCAAGCCTTAGAAAGCAAGGTTAGTAGAGAATTGAGAGAATCGAACCTTAAATACATGAGAGATTAGAGTCCATACACTTCCAGTGAGGGTTCGATGCTCGATTCTTTGTTCCCGGCTTTCACGAGCTATTTTCTTTTGCAAGTCTATTTGTAATTCATTTTTGTGATTTGAATTAGTGAAATCCAGTTCATATGTGTTCTTAAAAGATTTGTTTACTTTTAACCAAGTAGGTAGAAATATTTTGCATGTAGTTGCATTCATATAAGGTTGCATTTCATACTTTCTACCATTCCTCTTCACTCCTTTATAGCTTCTCTTGAGTTTAGCATGAGGACATGCTAATGTTTAAGTGTGGGGAGGTTGATAAACCACTATTTTATGGTTTATCTTGTGCTCAATTGAGTGGTTTCATCAAGTCTTCACCCACTTATTCATACTAATTATATGATTTTATAACTCCTTCCTAGTATTATTTTATGGTTGAAAACTTGCTTCCTAGAGACCTTTAATTAGTATATTTTAATTCTCCTTTATACCATTCGATGCCTTGATATGTGTGTTAAGTGATTTTAGAATTTATAGGGCAGGAATGGCTTAGAGGATGGAAAGGAAGTATGCAAAAGTGGAAGGAATACAAGAAACTGAAGGAACTGCTAAAGCTGTCCAGCCTGACCTCCTGGTACTAAATCGACCATAACTTGAGCTACAGAGGTCCAAATGATGCGGTTCTAGTTGCGTTGGAAAGCTAACGTCCGGGACTTCACAAAGATATATAATTTGCCAGCTAACACGTAGACGACGCTTCCGCGTGACTTTGCAGCGACCTGTACGTACTAGAAATCGCTGGGGGCGATTTCTGGGCTATTTTTGACCCAGTTTTTGCCCAGAAAATACATATTAGAGGCTATAAAGTGGGGGAATCCATCCATTCATCCAACAATTCATACAACATTCATAATTCACAATTTTAGGTTTTAGATGTAGTTTTAGAGAGAGATAGAGGCTCTCTCATCTCTCTTAGGATTTAGGATTAGGATTTCTCTTAGGTTTTAGGATTAGGATGCCTTCGTTTTCTCCAATTCTAGGTTCTATGTTATTTTAAATTTAGTTTCTCTTATCTACTTTTATTTATTCTATTACTTTAGTTGCTCTATTTCTCTTGGTAATTACTTGTTTAGCCAATTGGCTTATGAACCCTTCATGTTAGAATTGAATTTCTTAATTAATACACATTGAGGTATTTCAGATTTAATATTACTTTCTTTTATTTATGTTATTGATGTTCCAATTTAATTTAGAATTTTTCCCTTTTGGCTTTGATTGAGTAATTGGTGACACTTGAGTTGTAAAACTCAGCTGTTGGTTGAAAATTAGAATTTGCTGATTAATTTGGATCCCTCTAAAGCTAGTCTTTCCATAGGAGTTGACTAGGACTTGAGGAATCAAGTTAATTAGTCCACTTGACTTTCCTTTATTTAGTAAGGGTTAACTAAGTGGGAGCAATAACAATTCTCATCACACCTGATAAGGATAACTAGGATGGGATTTTCAGTTCTCATACCTTACCAAGAGTCTTTATAATTATTAATTTATATTTCTTGCCATTTAAATTACTTGCTCCTTATTTCAAAAACCCATAAATATACCTTTTTCCATAACCAATAATAAATCATACCTCCCTGCAATTCCTTGAGAAGACGACCCGAGGTTTAAATACTTCGGTTATAAATTTTATTGGGTTTTGTTACTTGTGACAACCAAAGTTTTTGTACGAAAGGATTCTTTGTTGGTTTAGAAACTATACTTACAACGTGATTATTCTTATAAAATTCTTTACCTTCAAAAATCCGTTCGTCAATAATCATTCGTAATCATTTTAAAACCATTCATCATAGCTATGGTATCACATATACTTCATGTATTCACATTTTTCATATATAAATCATCACTTTCCAACCTTACTTCACCCCAAGATACCTCCTCTTCCCTAGTTTCATCTCATTACTAGGCCTACTACTAAGATCTAGGGTTAAAAGGGTGAAAATAAAGGTTTAGAGGTTTAAAATCATGTTTAAAATACAAAAATCTCATTTGCTGAAAACAGGGGTCACGCGTACGCGTGGGAGTGCATTACTGAAATGTCACGCGTATGCGTGGGCGTGAAATTTTCCATACTTGCATACGCAACCACGCTGCTTACGTACACGAGATGCCCAACCCAAATAGGTTGGTCGCGTCGTGTGCAGTGGTCGCGTACGCAAATTATGCAGAACAGCAAAAATGCTGAATGCTGCAGAATTTTCAGCTTTGCACTCCAAACTTCTGACGCGCATAACTTTTTCGTTTTAAAACATTTTTCATCCGTTCTTTAAACAGCGTAAAGTTCACGGACCCAATTTTTATTTAAATAAGTTTGAAATAATTTGAGGGGTCCGGAAGCCGAGTTATAGCTCGCCAAACTTCGGCCAAAAATCAAATTTTTACAAAAATACTCTAACCTCTATTTTCAACCATTCACCATTCAAAACCAACTTCCTATGCTCATAATCAACACCAAAAAATACCATATCATAGAAACACAGTCCCACATCCTACCACAACCAATTTTACCTCAATTTCATACAATCGTATACATGAGCTTCTCAATTAAACCAACAAGATCATCGATAATTCATTCCATATATTTATTCATTCCCATCATCTTCATCATTCATCATTAAAATCATCATGCATCAGTACATTCTCACCACAACATTAATTGCCAAAATTCATATTCAATCCAAATCAATAATCATCATCAAGGATACTAAATATTTAACACAATCATACATTCCAACCTATCCTATGGTCATCTAGCCTAAGTTTTCATATTACATTACATTTTAGACACAAGAAACCAAAACCATACCTTGGCCGATTTCTATGTATAACCCAAGGCAACCCACAAGGCAATATTGCAAGCCTCAATCACCAAAATTCAGCAACTAGATCTCACTCCAAGCATCCAATTAAGCTTTCAACATTTCCAATTGCTTCATATCACATATATATACACACCTAATACATTTTATTACATATACATACCCAAAATTCAATACCCAATACATATAAACAAGGAATTGATAAGGGTTAACGATCCTTACCTTGGATGTGCCTTAATTTAGCAAAAACCCACTAATCTCTCAAGTCAATTTGATCCTAAAACATCCAATTAACCAAAATCTTAATACCCCAAAACTTTGACATTTTTGAGATGAATAAGAGAGAATAGGAACTGGAAATATGATTTCCTCACCTTATAACTTACTAGACTTTGTAGAGCTCGTCACTGCGGATGCGTAGCCACAAACGGTGCGGCTACCGAAGCTCAGAGCAGGAAGTTATGGTGGTTGGATTATGGTGTTAGGGTCTATCTTTCTTCTCCCTCACCTTGAGCATTGCTTCAGCATGCCTTAGCTAAAGGGAAGAAGAAGAGTGTTTCTTCTTTTAAGTGTATGGCCTAATAGGTTGGGCATTGGGCCCATTTTGGGCCCAGTTCGACCGATTTGGCCCGTTCGACCCAATCTTGGGCAAATTCTTTAAAATTAGTGTCAAAATTTTTGTTTTAATTTTCTCTATCATATTAAACCATAAAAATTACATTTCTTATTTTCTAGAATAAATTCTAATTTATGAGTTAATTTTTATTAATTAACTGGGTTTTACATGTAATGGGCTTGTCCGGGTACGGTAAAGGAGCACTTCCAAAGTTTGACTGAGATCTCAAATAGAAAAGAGGAGTGCAAGAGATGGATGGTGAGTTTTTGTGCGATCATTTAGAACGAAATCGGAGGATTTTTCAGAACAACGAAAAAGGGGTTGGGGAGATTATCAACATATCCGTTCTGAGCTACAAGGAGTGGTTAGATGCAGACCCCTTCTGTTGTTGATGGTAATACTGGAGATGACAGAAGGATATCTATGTCTGCTTTATTTGTTTTGCTTAATTTTCATTACTTTGTTTGTTATTCCTGTGTTGTTGTCCTCTTTGCTCCACTTGTTATGTTGAGCTTCTCTTTAAAAAAAATTATTCAGAATTTATCAGAACAACTAACATCAAAATTTCTTAACAATAACACATAACTTTTTTAGTTTTTATACTAAAATTTTGCTACAAAAACACAAAAATGTCTTTTTTAATACTGCATTTTTTCTTCTTCATTCTTTCTTTCTTTTTTCTGTTGGTCTTGTTTCTTGTTTTAGGAGCATTGTTTCTTATATTAGACTTGAATGAACATGTTTGTAATGTATTGCAATCTTATTTAATTGAATAAATATAGGTTCATCCTCTTTTTAGTGATTTTGAAAAATTATGTATTTTTTCTATGTTGTTTGATTTTTTTATATTCTTATTAAGAGAGTAAAACAAGAAAAATCATGAGAAGGTAAAACAAGAAGAAAAAATAAATAAAAAAAGAAGAAGAAGAAGAAGAAGAAGATGATGATGATGATGATGATGATGATGATGATGATGATGATGATGATGATGAAGAATGAGGAGGAGGAGTTTTGAGTTATTGTTCTTATGTACGTAACATGGATGTAACTCGGTGCCTGAGAATCAACGTCGAGTTATTTTCTTCAATGCCGAGCTATAGACTTGAAAGATCCGAGCTTGCGTCCAGAGAGATATCACATCTTGGAAAATTATGAACAAAGAGGGAGTGTACTTGCAAAAGGCACTCCGATACTTAAGTTAGTATTGTGAATTCAGTTCATCTTTTGAGTATAAAATACCATACCTTTATAGGTGAGGTGAAATAGGTCAGTTATGTTTCTGTTAACCATCTGAATTGAAGAGCAGT
Organism: Arachis hypogaea; assembly: GCF_003086295.3. Classification (NCBI taxonomy): domain Eukaryota; kingdom Viridiplantae; phylum Streptophyta; class Magnoliopsida; order Fabales; family Fabaceae; genus Arachis; species Arachis hypogaea. The sequence goes on from NC_092055.1 coordinate 29,949,681, forward strand.
TATTAGGTTTTAATAAGTGATAATGCCTGGTTGGACATCTTTATTCCAGGATGTAATCCGTTGATTCTGACTGTAACGTATAATGCCAAGTTATAACACAGAGTGCCGAGTTATAACATAAAGTGCCGAGTTATGGTGTATGTGATGAGCGGATATTTTATACGCTTTTTGGCATCATTTTCATATAGTTTTTAGCATGTTTTGTTTAAGTTTTATTAGGTTTTCATAGGTTTTAGAGTAAAATTCACATTTTTGGATTTTACTATGAGTTATTGTGTTTTTATGCAATTTCAGGGATTTTTTGGCTGAAATTGAGGAGCTAGAGCAAAAGTCTGATTCAGAGGCAGAGAAAGCACTGCAGATGCTGTCAGAATCTGACCTCTGTGCACTCAAAGGAGCTTTTCTGGAGCTACAGATATCCAAATGGAGCTTTCTTAACAGCTATGGAAAGCTAACATCCAGGGATTTCCAGAAATATATAATAGTCCATACTTTGCTTCATAATTGAAGGCCCAAAACTGGCGTTCAACGCCAGCCATCTACCCCAGTCCTGGCGTCCAACGCCCACAAAGGTGTCCCTAGCTAGCGTTCAACACCCAAGGAGCATCCTAGCACGTGGGAGACACTAAAGCTCATCCCAAACACTCACTAAGTGGGCCCCAGAAGTGGATTTTCGCACTACAAGCCTAAGCCTATCATATTTCTGTAATTCTTATAGATTAGTATTTATAGGAGGAGATCAACCATGTTTAGGATCTCTCTCTAACATATCATATTTTCGAACACCATTATGTACAGTATGAGCCACTAAACCTTCTAGGTTAAGGTTAGGAGCTCTACTGAGTTTTATGGATTAATAAAAGCATTACTGTTCTATTTTAATTTGTGTTTGATTCTCTCCTAAGATGTATCTTCGTTCTTCAACCTTATGAATGAGTTAAACCGGCACAAGGTTATCTCGATTCTACATGGGTTCAGTGTAAACCCCACAAAATTAGCGAATAATAAATCAGTAAATTAATTTTAATAAAAGAAAATTAAAAATGTTAATTTTATAGTAAAATAGGATAGAGCTAATTAAAACAAGAATTTTGACACTAATTTCAAAGAATTTGACCCAAGATTGGGCCGAACGGGCCGAACCGGTCGAACTGGGCCTAAAATGGGCCCAAGGCCCAACCGAGCCCATCCATTAAAGAAGACACAGCTTCCTACTTCCCTTCTTCTCATTCACGCTGGGAAACACATTTGAGGTGCTAAAGGAAGAACAAACCCTAACACCACAATCAAACTACCATAACTTCTTGCTTCGAGCTCCAATCGCCGCACCATTTGTGGCCGTGCGTCCACCGCGTTGAGCTCTACAATTCTATCGGATTACTTTCATTGTTAAGCCACTTTATCACTCTCAGCCTCTCCTTCTCCCAATTTTTTTGAAAATTATGTAAGTAGTGTTGAATTTTTGCCACTTTGATGTATTAGGATCCGATTAGCTTGAGGAAGACATTCACTCTTGCTTATACAACGCTTAGGTAAGGTGAGAATACTAGAACCCTAGCTAATATCTTGAATTAGTATATGAGTATTAAATTTTATATATGGATATGTGAAATTAGGTGTATATGTAATTGGAGATTAAAATTGTGGGCATTGGAATCTTGGTGGAGGTTGAGTACTTGTGCTTTGGTGAGTTCTTGAATCTTGGGTTGTGTTTGGGGCAAAGGGCATTGGTGAGTTGTCTCAGGAAATACGTGGAAATCGGCCAAGGTATGGTTTATGTTTCTCGTATTTAACATATAATGTTCTATGAAAACTTAGGCTAGTTGACTATAAGATAGGAATGAATGTATGAGCATGTAACTTTTTTAGTGCCTAAGATAAATATTGAAGTCTTGGCTTATTGTGGATATTGGTGTTGAATTGTTAAGTGTTGAATTAGTGATTCTTGTAAAGGTAAGGGAATGGATAAGAATTGTGGTGGCATGTTGGTGAATGTTGTGATTGAAGTAATGATTTCTTTTAGGTATGAAAATATGCATGAAATTGAGGTATATTTGATTGAGGTAGTATATGGAAAATGAATGTTGAATGATATGTTAATGAGGATTGGCAAATTAATGGTAATGGTCTTGTGTGCAAAGTGGATCATAGGTGATTATGTTGAGATATATATGAAGTTAATGTACTAGAATTGTTAAAAATTGGGGTTGATGGGTGGTGACTGAAGGTGGAGTGATATCGTTATGATATTGCATGAGTTGGAGCTGAATTTGCATGTTATAGGTTGATTTTGAAACATCACTTGATGGAAAATGGAGGTTTTAAAGATTTGTGAAAAATTGGTTTTTGGCTGAATTTCGGCGAGCCATAACCTAGCTTTCAGACGCCTAAATTATTTCAAACGTATTTTAAATGAAAATTGGTCCGCAAAGTTTACGCCATTCAAAGAACGGATGAAAAATATTTTAAAACGAAAAAGTTATGTGCATCAGAAGTTTGGACTTGAAATTTGGAATTCTGCAGCATTTCAGACTTGGTAAAATATTTGAAAAAACGTACGCACACGCGTACGGGTAGCCCACGCGTACGCATGGCCCACGCGTACGCATGACATGAGACTTTCACGTACGCATAACCCTCATTCGCATATGGTATCTACTGCCTCTTGCACATGCATGCGCGAACGAGCCCATGCATACGCGTAATGGGCTAAGTTTGCACGCCCACGCGTATGTGTGGCCGACGCGTGCGCGTGACTTGAGGTTTACGCGTACACATGATCCTCATGCCCGACCATGCTCTACTGCCTGGCGCTAATGCGTACGCATGGCCCCCTATTTCAGCAAAACTATAATTTGTGTTTCCAAGCCTAATTTTAAACTTCTAAACCTCTATTTTCATTCTTTTAGCCCTGATGCACGGAAACTTGTCTCTCAACAGATTTTCGTCGGCAAGTATACCGAATTGTCATCAAGTAATAACTCACAAAAGAGTGAGGTCGAATCCCACAAGGATTGATTGGTCAAGCAACTTTAATTGGAGGAATGTTTTAGTTGAGCTAAGCAGAATTTGGTTTGAGAGTTGCAGAAAATTAAATGGCGGGAAAGTAAATAGCAGAAAATGTAAATGCTGGAAATAAAGAGCTGAAAATAGATGACGGAAAATAAATTGCAGAATCTTAAATGGGAATGGGGAAGATGATCATAAAAGTAATTGGCAGAAATTAAAGAAAATGGGTAAGATTAGAAATGGGGAGTTCATCGGGTTTAGGAGATATTGCATCCTCCGGATCAAGTTCATTTTCATCTCTTCCTCAATCAATTCATTCATTGATCTTCTTGGCAATCTTAAGTGATTGAATTCCAATTCCTTGGTAATTCAATCTCTCAAATCTTGATCAATAGCCAATTCCTTGGTCCAATTGCTCATGAGAAGAGATGAGGTATGGTCACTGATTATACCACATGTATTTCCAAATCAAAGTGTTGGTAGGATTATATGTCACTATATCCATCCAAACCCCAATTTGGTCCAACATGAGAAAGCATTTCTAGCATGATCTCTTCATTCCTCTTCCAAGGTTCCGAAGAGATCCAAGTATGAATAGCTTCTTTTCCAAGATAACTACTCAATTGGGTGAAGATTGAAAGCTTTCTAGTAAAATCAAGAGAAAAGAAAGAAGAAGAATAATTAAAACTATTATTGATCCATCAAATTATAACAGAGCTCCCTAACCCAATGAAAGGGGTTTAGTTGTTCATAGCTCTGGGAATGGAAAACAAAGATGGAGAATGCATTCTGAAAAGTTAAACTAGAAGTTGCAGAGAAAGTAAAAAATACAGAGAGTAATTCTAATAATGCCGAAAAGCTCCTTTCTAGTTTAAAGTTCTCCCTATTTATACTATTCTTCTGATCTTCTAGTTGCTTCTTCAAGTCTTGGATATGGGCCTTTGGATCTTGAATTGAAGCAGTTATCTTCTTCAGTGGGCTCAGCTTTACTTGCAGAGAAAGTGTGCAGTAGGTATGGACTTTAGCTTGGGGCGTTAGTGGTGTTAACGTTAAGTGAAACTGTGGGGTCGAGAACGTTAGTGACAATCACCTTTTTCACTAACGTTCCTAACCCAAAAATGATCCACGTTAACTTCAACATTAGTGGCACTAACATGACCACTAACGTTGCTTTTTGGCCCTTCGCAAACGTTACTGGGGTTTACCTTTTCCAATAACGTTGAGAGTACCCCTTTCTCCCTACGTTAGAGTTCATGTTAGTATAGTTAACGTGGCCTTTAACATAGGCTTGCCAAATCTTCGAGAGCGTTAGTGACACTTACCTTTGTCACTAACGCTTCAAAACGCCCCTACTTCCCACGTTAGAGTTCACGTTAACTAGGTTAACGTGACTTCTAACGTGGTATTGATAGCCATCTCCAATGTTAGTGACAAAGGTGAGTGTCACTAACATTGGCTCATCATCCCTCTTCTCCACGTTAGCTTCCACGTTAATGTAATTAACGTGGCAACTAACGTGGCTCATAGTGGCTTAATCCAACGTTAGTGACAAAGGTGAGTGTCACTAACGTTGGTGATTCCTTGCTCCCTCCACGTTAGAGTCCACGTTAACTAGGTTAACGTGACTCTTAACGTGGCAAATATGAGCTTAGTCCAACGTTAGTGACAAAGGTGAGTGTCACTAACGTTGGCATTATCTTCATCATCCACGTTAGAGTTCACGTTAACTGAGTTAACGTGACTCTTAATGTGGCCAGCTGCCACTTTGGAACGTTAGTGGCACTTACTTTTACCACTAACGTTGGAGTTCTACTTCTCTTCCACGTTAGCTTCCACGTTAACATAGTTAACGTGGCAACTAACGTAGGCTATGACGGCTCACGAAGGCGTTAATGGCGATCACTTTTCTCATTAATGTTACAAGCTAGCCTCCATTCCACGTTAGTAGTCACGTTAGCTAGACTAACGTGGCTACTAACATGGTTCTTCCTTGCTTCCTTTGTCCTGAAATCAAGCAATAAAGTGCATCAAAGCTCTAATCCAAGCTATGAGACATGCATCATTCAATTTTGTTATTTAATTCATGCATAATTCTCATGAAATCATGTAAAATTCACAATGTTTGCTTGAATCAAGATGTAAGTGATTATTTACCCAAAACTTGCTTATTTCCTAAGAAAATGCATGAAACTACCCTAAAACCATAAAGAAAAGGTCAGTGAAACTGGCCAAAATTCCCTGGCATCACAACACCAAACTTAAAGCTTGCTTGTCCCTAAGCAAGTACTGGAACAAGAGAATGATGAATGAAATGATAAGATGAATGAATCATTCTTGTGGAAGTCATGTCCTTGGTTTTATGTGGTTTCATGCATAGCAACTTAGGTTCATTCCTTTACTGGCTTTCAGACCTTTATCATGCCTTGGAATACTCACTTGATGGCACCCTTTGAGACTGTTATTTATTGATCCCTTTGTCTTTCCAAGGTTTATTGCATCCTTAGGCTAAGTGTTCTGTGAGAGGGCGACTCTTTAAGATAAGTTTTCAGCCAACACTCCCAAACCAGTTGGTTCAAGGTGCTAGGTGTTGAAACACCCCTAAGGACTTACTCCCTCAAGTCTCTCTCCCCCATACATGCACACCACAGGCACATGGTTTGTTATTTTCTTTTCTTGAGATCTTGGTGTCCAGCACCTCTTTGGGTTACTAAATGTTCTGTAGCAAGGTTGCTCTTGATAGTGGATTTTCAGTTGATAATCCCGGGTTAGTTAACCCAAGTTACCAAGTGATGAAGCACTCCTAAGAACTTATTCATCCAAGCAGATCCTTGGTACAAGAGCACCACAAACACATCCCTCAAGGTTCAAGCCCTTGGTGCCTAGCCTTATTCTTCATTACCTTTCTTTCTTTTTCAACTCTTAGTGTTCTTCTCCTTTTTCTTACTGGGATCTTATTATTTAGCTAGTCTCATGGGATGTATTTCAAGCATATGATTCAGGACAGATAGTTGCCCTCCTACCTTGTTGGTGAACTAACTTAGCTAAGTGATTACTACACCACAAATTTAAGGACTTACTCCACAAATTGAACTCCACTCTGGTCTTTCATAACATCTCTTTGTATTTAGCTTAAAAGGACAAACATAAAATAAGCAAGATGCAGATGAAGATAGGTAACTTGAACCAGCACACATATGAAAAAGGCAAGAAAAATACTAAAGACAGCATTGAAAAACCTAAACTACCATGGAAGCATGTTCTATTTCATACATGATTTTCCTTATTTAATACTTGAAAAAGATGGGACAATGAGGGAACTCCACCACATTTTACTCATGGGGGTGCTCATACTCTCCCTCTTGTTTGTCATCATCCATAATTTTTGCATTTTTCTTCGCCTTCTTGGATGATGGTGCACCAATTCTCCAGGAGATTCCTACAAAGTCGTTGGAAGTTGCTTGTTCCCAAAGCACTTGAGAAATAGTTAGTATGCATGTATGCTTGTGAATTTCTGAACTTAACTTGGTGTGTGAACACCAAACTTAGTTCCTTGCCTAATACAGCAGGTTGAATACATGTAGAAAAGCTCATGTATTGTTATCAGCAAAACAACTATGAACTAGAAACTAACTACTGTTAAGTGGTTCCCCTGATTGGTTGGATCTAGCAATTTGCCCTTGAAGGAGTGTAGTGTGATTCTAACTGAAATCTTTGGTGGAACACCAAACTTAGAATTACATACTCACTCTTGTATTGCTTTGGTGTGTAACACCAAACTTAGCTCCTCACAATACGGGAAAAACTACTTGTGATTTTTATTGAAATGCAAATGAAAAGAAAACTACCTTAGGTTGGGTTGCCTCCCAACGAAGCGCTCTTTTAGCGTCGCTAGCTCGACGATTCCTCCATTATTTGAGGTGATACTTCACTTTGGGATTTTCCCCCATGTTTCCCATATAGTGTTTGAGCCTTTGTCCGTTCACAGTGAACGTCCTCTTTGAACTTTCCTCCATGATTTTTATGTGCCCATACGGCGAGACCTTTGTGACAAGAAAGGGTCCTGACCATCTTGATTTGAGTTTCCCAGGGAAAAGTCTTAATTTGGAATTGTAGAGGAGCACTTGCTGTCCTTCTTCGAATGTTGCATGGCAACAATTCCCAATGCAATCCCCTTGAAGACACGTGTATAGTCCTCTCTTTTTGTGGTGGCCGAATCCTCCTTCAATTGTCCCATCAATTCTTCTACAAAATAAAAGAAATATGATTAATAAAATTGTGGAAAGTGGCGGCAAAATTTAAAAAAAAAAAGAAAAAGAGTAACTACTTTTTAAAATTTTTGTTTCTAGTTACTAATTGCTATTCATGAGTGCAAACCAACTAACCAACTAAATATCCATGTATGCAACATTGGTGACACCAAACTTAGTTTGTGGCACTGTGGTGTAAGAAGATTTGTTCAAGGTGCTAAGAGTGACATGCTATGAGTTGCATTCATGTTCTCTTAGTGTGCCTTGAACACCAAACTTGTTCTTCACTATATGTTGCATTCAAGGATATGTCAAAGTTGATTTGAATTTCATGAACCTTGTTTTATTAACTACTTTAAACGCATGTAAAACATGGGTTGCCTCCCATGAAGCGCTTCTTTAGCGTCACTAGCTTGACGTTCTACCTTTTGTCAGGGTGGTTGGTAGTGCTTCATATCTTCTCCTCTTGCAGTAAACCTATATCTATTGGCTTCATCAAGGATCTCTACATGTTCTAGGGAGAGAACTTTGTTGATGGTGAAAACCTTGGGTAGCTGAGATGGGATGGTGGGGAGATGAGGTGGGATATTTGGGAAGTAAGCTGAGATCACTTTATCCCCTGGAGAGAAATCTTCTGTAGGGATCTTCTTGTTCCTCCATCTCCTTGGTGCTTTCTTCTTTCTTTCTTTTACTATTATCCTGCTCTTTGTGGTCTCTTTTCCTAGGGAGATTTTGTTGCTGGTCTCATATGATTCTGGTGGTTTTGGCTCCACTTGAGTTTCCTTTAGCTGTGACACCTTCTGGCTATTTTGCTTATCAACCAAGGGGATTCCCAGGTGTACATTTTGTGCTTCAGTGCTTGTTTCTTCCACTAGTACTTTGTTGTGATTTTCCCTTGGTTCCTTGTTTTCCTGGTCTGCTTCTTGTGAGGGTTTGAAGACATTGAATGCGAGTTGTTCATTATGTATCCTCAGTATTAACTCTCCTCGCTCCACATCTATGAGTGCTCTGGCTGTAGCTAGGAACGGTCTTCCCAATATGATTGGGTGGATGGGACTCTCTTCCATTTCCAATATGACAAAATCTGTGGGGAGGAAATAGTTTCCCACTTTCACCAACACATTTTCAACCACTCCCACTGCTTGTTTTTGAGTTTTGTCAGCCAGCCTGATGACTACGTCTGTGGGCATTAGCTCATTGATCTGCATCTTCTTCATTAGAGATAGAGGCATTAAGTTGATGCTTGCTCCCAGGTCACAGAGTCCCTTATCAATCAGTGTTTCTCCTATGGCAAGGGGATGTGAAAACTCCCTGGGTCCTTCCTTTTTGTGGGCAACTCTGTTTGAATGAGAGCACTGCACTCCTTATTCATCACTATTGTTTGTCCTCCCTTGAGTGAGCTTTTCCTGGTTAGCAGCTCCTTCATATACTTAATGTATGAGGGCATTTGTTGGAGGGCCTTGATGAATGGTATGTTTACATGGAGAGATGCAAACATGTCAAGAAACCTTGAGTATATTCTCTTCTCTACACCACCATTGAGTATTTGGGAAAAGGGTGCATAGAGTCTCAGCAGCTCCTTCTGTGTGATTATGGTTTCTTGATGATTCTCTTCCTGCTTTCCTGCTGATGTATCTTCAGGTTGTTCTAATGGTTTGTTCGGCTCTTCCTCAATCTCCTTATCACTTATAGTAACCATCTTGCAATCTTCCCATCTGACCTTCTTTGCTTCACCTCTCGGATTTTTCTCTGTGTCACTTGGGAAGCTATCAGTAGGTTTGGGGATCTTCTCAGAAAGGTATCCCACTTGAAACTCCAGCCTCTTGATGATGTCTCCCTGGTTCTTGATATTGGCTCACACCTCCTCCTTGAACACCTTGTTATCTTGGATTTCCTTACATATGCCTTCAAGTAGAGTTTCAATCTTTGAGAGTCTTTCTTCCGATGATGGAGAGTTGAGATTGGAAGGATGAGAAAGGCCATTTTGACTTTGGTATGGATGTTGAGAGGTGTTGTTAGGTGGGTGTTTATATGACCTCTGTGTGGAGTGTTGGTGAGCTGTATTGTTGTTGGGGTTGTGGCGTCTCTGATCTTGGCCTTGATCCTGTTGGTTTCTCCACCCAAAGTTTGGGTGGTTCCTCCAACCAGGATTATATGTTTTGGAGTATGGGTCATGGTGCTGCCTAGGTGAATTTCCTATGTAGTTGGCTTGTTCCTGATCACCCTCTGCTTCTTCATTCACTCCTTCTTGAGCTGCTGCTGAGGTGGTGATTGCTGCCACTTGATTCCTCTCCATCTTTTTGGTAAGGTCAGCCAACTGCTTGGTAATAAGCTTGTTTTGAGCTAGCAGTGCATCCACATTGTTTAGCTCTATCACTCCTCTAGTGTTGTCTCTTTCAGAAGCATAGAAGTAGTCATTCTCCGCTACAGTCTCAATGACATCTATGGCTTCTTCAATGGTCTTCTTCTTGTTCAGAGATCCCCCGGATGAGTGGTCTACTGCCTTCTTTGATTCATACGAAAGGCCTTCATAGAAAATGTGCAACTGCACCCATTCATTGAACATATCTGGTGGGCATCTTCTTGTCAGGTCCTTAAACCTCTCCCATGCTTCATATAGAGTCTCACCATCTTGCTGCCTAAAGGTTTGTACCTCAGCTCTCAACCTGTTGATTCGTTGAAGAGGATAGAATCTTGCCAAGAATTTGTTCACCATGTCTTCCCAGGTTGCTAAATTCTCCTTTGGAAAGAATTTCAGCCATTTAGATGCTTTGTCCTTGAGTGAGAAGGGAAACAGAAGTAGTCTATAGGTGTCAGGGTGAACACCATTAGACTTCACAGTATCGCATATCCTCAGGAAAGTGGTTAGATGTTGATTGGGGTCTTCTTGGACACTTCCTCCGAATGAACAATTGTTCTGAACAAGGGTGATGAGCTGTGGCTTTAGTTCAAAGTTGTTGGCATGTATGGTTGGCCTTTGGATGCTACTTCCACAGTTTCCTGGATTTGGGTAGATGTAAGAACCCAGAACTCTTTTCTCTTGTCCAGCCTGATGTGCTGGACCTTCTCTGCCATGGTTGTGAGCCTCTTCTTCATGATGATTCTCCATATTCTCATCCATGTCTGGTTCAAAGTACTCCTCCTCTTCCTCAGCACCAACTACTCTCTTCCCTCTTGCTTCCCTCCTTAATCTAAGGAAGGTCCTCTCAGGTTCAGAATCAAAGGAAGTTGAAGCCCTGCTTCTTCTACCTGTCATACACCCAATAAGGCAAAAGCAAGAAAGATAGATGCAGACAATATTTTCTGCAGAAATGCTGTTAGTGTGAGTGGTGCAATATATCAAACAGTTAGTGGGTCAGTAAACCAAATATTAAAACAAAGTGCAGGTAACACCACTAATGGGTGAAAGGTAAAGGGAAAGAAATAACTAGAGCTGAAAGTAAATTACTTAGATGAAACTAAATCAAACAAAAGGAAAATGCTCAATCTAGTTATCCACCAATTTAATCATTGTTGATACAAAATCAATCCCCGGCAACGGCGCCATAAACATGATGCACGGAAACTTGTCTCTCAACAGATTTCCCTCAGCAAGTATACCGAATTGTCGTCAAGTAATAACTCACAAAAGAGTGAGGTCGAATCCCACAGGGATTGATTGGTCAAGCAACTTTAATTGGAGGAATGTTTTAGTTGAGCTAAGCAGAATTTGGTTTGAGAGTTGCAGGAAATTAAATGTCGGGAAAGTAAATAGCAGAAAATGTAAATGCTGGAAATAAAGAGCTGAAAATAGATGACGGAAAATAAATTGCAGAATCTTAAATGGGAATGGGGAAGATGATCATAAAAGTAATTGGCAGAAATTAAAGAGAATGGGTAAGATCAGAAATGGGGAGTTTATCGGGTTTAGGAGATGTTGCATCCTCCGGATCAAGTTCATTTTCATCTCTTCCTCAATCAATGCATTCATTGATCTTTTGGCAATCTTAAGTGATTGAATTCCAATTCCTTGGTAATTCAATCTCTCAAATCTTGATCAATAGCCAATTTTTTGGTCCAATTACTCATGAGAAGAGATGAGGTATGGTCACTGATTATACCACATATATTTCCAAATCAAAGCATTGGTAGGATTATATGTCACTATATCCATCCAAACCCCAATTTGGTCCAACATGAGAAAGCATTTCTAGCATGATCTCTTCATTCCTCTTCCAAGGTTCCGAAGAGATCCAAGTATGAATAGCTTCTTTTCCAAGATAACTACTTAATTGGGTGAAGATTGAAAGCTTTCTAGTAAAATCAAGAGAAAAAAGAAGAAGAAGAATAATGAAAACTATTATTGATCCATCAAATTACAACAGAGCTCCCTAACCCAATGAAAGGGGTTTAGTTGTTCATAGCTCTGGGAATGAAAAACAAAGTTAGAGAATGCATTCTGAAAAGTTAAACTAGAAGTTGCAGAGAAAGTAAAAAATACAGAGAGTAATTCTAATAATGCCCAAAAGCTCCTTTCTAGTTCAAAGTTCTCCCTATTTATACTATTCTTCTGATCTTCTAGTTGCTTCTTCAAGTCTTGGATATGGGCCTTTGGATCTTGAGTTGAAGCAGTTATCTTCTTCAGTGGGCTCAGCTTTACTTGCAGAGAAAGTGTGCAGTAGGTATGGACTTTAGCTTGGGGCGTTAGTGGTGTTAACGTTAAGTGAAACTGTGGGGTCGAGAACGTTAGTGACAATCACCTTTTTCACTAACGTTCTTAACCCAAAAATGGTCCATGTTAACTTCAACGTTACTGGCACTAACGTGACCACTAACGTTGCTTCTTGGCCCTTCGCAAACGTTACTGGGGTTTACCTTTTCCAATAACGTTGAGAGTACCCCTTTCTCCCTACGTTAGAGTTCATGTTAGTATAGTTAACGTGGCCTTTAACATAGGCTTGCCAAATCTTCGAGAGCGTTAGTGACACTTACCTTTGTCACTAACGCTTCAAAACGCCCCTACTTCCCACGTTAGAGTTCACGTTAACTAGGTTAACGTGACTTCTAACGTGGTATTGATAGCCATCTCCAATGTTAGTGACAAAGGTGAGTGTCACTAACGTTGGCTCATCATCCCTCTTCTCCACGTTAGCTTCCACGTTAATGTAATTAACGTGGCAACTAACGTGGCTCATAGTGGCTTAATCCAACGTTAGTGACAAAGGTGAGTGTCACTAACGTTGGTGATTCCTTGCTCCCTCCACGTTAGAGTCCACGTTAACTAGGTTAACGTGACTCTTAACGTGGCAAATATGAGCTTAGTCCAACGTTAGTGACAAAGGTGAGTGTCACTAACGTTGGCATTATCTTCATCATCCACGTTAGAGTTCACCTTAACTGAGTTAACGTGACTCTTAACGTGGCCAGCTGCCACTTTGGAACGTTAGTTTCTCTTCCACGTTAGCTTCCACGTTAACATAGTTAACGTGGCAACTAACGTGGGCTATGATGGCTCACGAAGGTGTTAATGGCGATCACTTTTCTCATTAACGTTACAAGCTAGCCTCCATTCCACGTTAGTGGTCACGTTAGCTAGACTAACGTGGCTACTAACGTGGCTCTTCCTCGCTTCCTTTGTCCTGAAATCAAGCAATAAAGTGCATCAAAGCTCTAATCCAAGCTATGAGACATGAATCATTCAATTTTGTCATTTAATTCATGCATAATTCTCATGAAATCATGTAAAATTCACAATGTTTGCTTGAATCAAGATGTAAGTGATTATTTACCCAAAACTTGCTTATTTCCTAAGAAAATACATGAAACTACCCTAAAACCATAAAGAAAAGGTCAGTGAAACTGGCCAAAATGCCCTGGCATCAAGCCCTAAACTATAGTAGTAAATCTAGTAATGAGCTAAAGCTAGGAAAAGTGATAACTTAAGAGTGAAGTAATAATCTTAAATGATGAATTAGGTATAAATTGCAATGATATGAGGTGTATGTATGAGACCATGCTAAACTATGGCTATGAAGAATAAATGTAAGGAAATGATGATGATAAGTCATGAGATTTGGAATGACTGCAGCCGGAATGGTCGAGATTTGTATGTGGCTGAAATGGTTGAGATGGCAAGATCTGGGTGTGATCCCGCTTGCGTATTAACTTGAAAATGTGTTCGGATGGCAAGTTGAGGACGGAAGTTCCCTCTCTTATCGTGATGTGGATATGGGGAAGGTGGAAAGGCACTCTCCTTCGTATTGTTTCTCCCACATTCTTCTCTGGTTGCAAGGTGAAAAGGCACACTCCTTCGATGTGGAAAGGCACTCTCCTTCGTATATCCTCCAGGAGAAGGTGGAAAAGCACACTCCTTCGATGTGGAAAGGCACTCTCCTTCGTTTATGATCCTCCTGGAGATGTGCAACCTAGAGACCAATGTCTAGGTTAGCTACCAGATGTGTCGGGTTCTGGCAAAGTAACCGACACGTGAGCTCACGGCCAGTAGGATAGACATTCATCATATGCATTTTGTTTGTTTGTTTGCTATGCCTTATTTGGGATTGCCTAACTGAATATATTATGATAATTGTGATAATTGCTACTTGCACTTCTTGTCTCCTACCTGTACTTGCAATTGCCTGTTTGTCTGTATTTGTAAACCCTCTGGAGATGGAGGAATGGAGAAAAGGTGGACAGGTTCGGTGTTAAGATAAAGTTTAAGTTGAGTTTAGAATTCCCTAGACACCTACTCTTTTTATGGTTTCTGTTTAGTATGTTAAGCTTTATAATCAAGTGTCGGCATTCTAGGATTGCCTCTGGCATTCCCAGAACCTTATATATTATGTGCGTGGCACCTTTACCATGCTGAGAACCTCCAGTTCTTACCCTATACTATGTTGTTATTTTTCAGATACAGGTCGAGAGGCACCTCGCTAGGTGGTGCACGAAATTGTGATCACCAATGGCACCAACATCATGGTATGCACAATTGTAATCTCAACTCTTTGTCACAACTCCGCACAACTAACCAGCAAGTGCACTGGGTCGTCCAAGTAATAAACCTTACGTGAGTAAGGGTCGATCCCACGGAGATTGTCGGCTTGAAGCAAGCTATGGTCATCTTGTAAATCTCAGTCAGGTGGATTCAAATGGTTATGGAGAATTGATAATTAAAATATGAATAAAACATATAATAAGATAGAGATACTTATGTAATTCATTGATGAGAATTTCAGATAAGCGTATGGAGATGCTTTGTTCCTTCTGAACCTCTGCTTTCCTATTGCCTGCTTCCAATCAATCATACTCATTTTCATGGCAAGCTTTATGTTGGGTTTCACCATTGTCAATGGCTACCTCCCGTCCTCTCAGTGAAAATGTTCCAAATGCGCTGTCACCGCACGGCTAATCAGCTGTTGGTTCTCGATCATGTTGGAATAGGATCCATTGATCCTTTTGCGTCTGTCACTACGCCCAACACTCGCGAGTTTGAAGCTCGTCACAGTCATCCCTTCCCTGATCCTACTCGGAATACCACAAACAAGGTTTAGACTTTCCGAATCTCAGGAATGGCCGCCAATTGATTCTAGCCTATACCACGAAGGTTCTAATCTTAGATTAGAAACCCAAGAGATACACATTCAAGCTTGTTTGCATGTAGAACAGAAGTGGTAGTCAGGCACACGTTCATAGGTGAGAATGGTGATGAGTGTCATGGATCATCACATTCATCATGTTGAAGAAAGAATGGATATCTTATAACAGAAATAGGCTTGAGTTGAATAGAAAAACAATAGTACTTTGCATTAATTCATGAGGAAGAGATGAGCTCCACACCTTAATCTATGGTGTGTAGAAACTCCACCGTTGAAAATATAAAAGTGATAATGGTGATCATTGGCTTCGGCCCCAGAGAGGGAACCAGAAGAACCAAGATAAAAAATATGATCAAGTGTGTAAAATACAATAGCAAAAGGTCCTATTTGTAGAAAACTAGTAACCTAGGATTTACAGAAATGAGTAAATGATGCAGAATCCACTTCCAGGCCCACTTGGTGTGTGCTTGGGCTGAGCATTGAAGCTTTCACGTGTAGAGACTTTTCTTGGAGTTAAACGCCAGCTTTTGTGCCAGTTTGGGCGTTTAACTCCAACTTTTATGCCAGTTCTGGCGTTTTGACGCCAGAATTTCTATGCTGACTTGGAACGCCGGTTTGGGTCATCAAATCTCGGGCAAAGTATAGACTATTATATATTGCTAGAAATCCCAGGATGTCTACTTTCCAACGCAATTGAGAGCGTGCCAATTGGACTTCTGTAGCTCCATAAAATCTACTTCGAGTGCAGGAAGGTCAGAATCCAACAGCATCTGCAGTCCTTTTTCAGCCTCTGAATCAGATTTTTGCTCAGGTCCCTCAATTTTAGCCAGAAAATATCTGAAATCATAGAAAAATACACAAACTCCTAGTAAATTCTAGAAATGTGATTTTTATTTAAAAACTAATAAAAACATAATAAAAACTAACTAAAATATACTAAAAATATACTAAAAACAATGCCAAAAAGCGTATAAATTATCCGCTCATCACAACACCAAACTTAAATTGTTGCTTGTCCCCAAGCAACTGAAAATCAAATAGGATAAAAAGAATAGAATATACAATGAATTCCAAAAACATCTATGAAGATCAGTCTTAATTAGATGAGCGGGGCTATTAGCTTTTTGCTTCTGAACAGTTTTGGCATCTCACTTTATCCTTTGAAGTTCAGAATGATTGGCGTCTATAGGAACTCAGAATTTAGATAGTGTTATTGATTCTCCTAGTTCAATATGTTGATTCTTGAACACAGCTACTTTATGATTCTTGGCCGTGATCCTAAGCATTTTATTTTCCAGTATTACCACCGGATACATAAATGCCACAGACACATAACTGGGTGAACCTTTTCAGATTGTGACTCAGCTTTGCTAGAGTCCCCAATTAGAGGTGTCCAGAGCTCTTAAGCGCACTCTTTTTGCTTTGGACCACGACTTTAACCGCTCAGTCTCAAGTTTTCACTTGACACCTTCACGCCACAAGCACATGGTTAGGGATAGCTTAGTTCAGCCGCTTAGGCCAGGATTTTATTCCTGTGGGCCCTCCTATCTACTGATGCTTAAAGCCTTGGGTCTTTTTTAATTTACCCTTGCCTTTTGGTTTAAAGGGCTATTGGCTTTTTCTGCTTGCTTTTTCTTTTTCTTTCTTTTTCTTTTTTTTTCTTTTTTTTCGCTTTTTTTTTGCATATATATTTTTTTTCTGCAAGCTTTTCATTGCTTTTTCTTGCTTCAAGAATCAATTTTATGATTTTTCAGATTATCAATAATATTTCTCCTTTTCCATCATTCTTTCAAGAGCCAACAATTTTAACATTTATTGGTGCAACAAATTCAAAAATATGCACTGTTCAAGCATTCATTCAGAAAAAACAAAAAGTATTGCCACCACATCAAAATAATTAATCTGTTTTAAAATTCAAAATTCATGTACTTCTTTTTTCTTTTTCATTCAAGAAAGGTGATGGATTCATAGGACATTCATAACTTTAAGACATAGACTCTAAGACACTAATGATCATGTAATAAAGACATAAACATAGATAAACATAAAGCATAAAAATTCAAAAAACAGAAAATAAAGAATAAGGAAATTAAAGAACGGGTCCACCTTAGTGATGGCGACTAGTTCTTTTTCTTTGAAGATCTTATGGAGTGCTTGAGCTCCTCAATGTCTCTTCCTTGCCTTTGTTTCTCCTCTCTCATGATTCTTTGATCTTCTCTAATTTCATGAAGGAGGATAGAATGCTCTTGGTGTTCCACCCTTAGTTGTCCCATATTGGAACTTAATTCTCCAAGGGAGGTGTTAATTTGCTCCCAATAATTTTGTAGAGGAAAATGCATCCCTTGAGGTATCTCAGGGATTTCATGATGAGGAATTTCCTCATGCTCTTGTCCATGAGTGGGATCTCTTGTTTGCTCCATCCTTTTCTTAGTGATGGGCTTGTCCTCATCAATGAGGATGTCTTCCTCTATGTCAATTCCAGTTGAATTGCAAAGGTGAAAAATGAGATGAGGGAAGGCTAACCTTGCCAAAGTAGAAGACTTGTCCGCCACTTTGTAGAGTTATAGGGATATAACCTCATGAACTTCTACTTCCTCTCCAATCATGATGCTATGGATCATGATAGCATGGTCTATAGTCACTTCAGACCAGTTGCTAGTGGGAATGATTGAGCGTTGGATGAACTCCAACCATCCCCTAGCCACGGGCTTGAGGTCATGCCTTCTTAGTTGGACCGGCTTCCCTCTTGAATCTCCTTTCCATTGAGCGCCCTCTTCACAAATGTCTATGAGGACTTGGTCCAAACTTTGATCAAAGTTGACCCTTCTAGTGTAGGCGCGTGCATCTCCTTGCATCATGGGCAAGTTGAATGCCAACCTTACATTTTCCGGACTAAAATCTAAGTAATTCTCCCGAGCCATTGTAAGCCAATTCTTTGGGTCCGTGTTCACACTTTGACCATGGTTCTTGGTGACCCATGCATTGGCATAGAACTCTTGAACCATTAAGATTCCGACTTGTTAAATAGAGTTAGTGAGAACTTCCCAACCTCTTCTTCGAATCTCATGTCGGATCTCCGGATATTCACCCTTTTTGAGCTTGAAAGGGACCTCGGGGATCATTTTCTTCTTGGCCACAATTTCATAGAAGTGGTCTTGATGCACCCTTGAGATGAATCTCTCCATCTCCTATGACTCGGAGGTGGAAGCTTTTGCCTTCCCTTTCCTCTTTCTAGAGGTTTCTCCGGCCTTTAATGCCATAAATGGTTATGGAAAAACAAAAACAAACGCTTTTACCACACCAAACTTAGAAGGTTTGCTCGTCCTCGAGCAAAAGAAGAAAGAAGAGAGTAGAGGAAGAAGAAATAGAGGAGATGGAGGGGGGTAGTGTTTCGGCCAAGGGGGTGAAGTAGTGTTTAAGATGTGTGAAAATGAAGGAGTGAAGATGGGTGTATATAGGAGTGGAGAGGGGGCTTGGGTTCGGCCATGTATGGGTGGGGTTTGGGAGAGAAAGTGGTTTGAATTTGAATGGTGAGGTAGGTGGGGTTTATGATGGATGGATGTGGATTGGTGAAGGGATTATGGAGAAGAGGGTAGGATTTGATAAGTGAGGGGTTTTTGGGGAAGAGGTATTGAGGTGATTGGTGAAGGATATTTGGGGAAGAGTATTATGAAAAGGTGTAAAGAAGAGAGAGAGAGTGAGTTGTGGTTGGTGGGGATCCTGTGGGATCCGTAGATCCTGAGGTGTCAAGGATTTCTCATCCCTGCACCAATTAGGCGTGCAAAACGCCCTCTGCTGCCAATCCTGGCGTTTAACGCCAGCTTCTTGCCCTTTTCTGGCGTTAAACGCTAGTCTGATGCCCATTTCTGGAGTTAAACGCCCAGAATGGTGCCAGACTGGGCGTTTAACGCCCATTCTACTGCCCTTACTGGCGTTTAAACGCCAGTAGGCTTCTCCTTCAGGGTGTGCTGTTTTTCATTCTGTTTTTCAGTTTGTTTTTGCTTTTTTAATTATTTTTGTGACTTCACATGATCATCAACCTACAGAAAACATAAAATAACAATGGAAAATAGAAATTTAACGTAGATAAGTAAAATTGGGTTGCCTCCCAACAAGCGCTTCTTTAATGTCAGTAGCTTGATAGTGGGCTCTCATAGAGCCTCACAAATACTCAGAGCATTGATGATGGCCTCTTAACACCAAACTTAGAGTTTGGTTGTGGCCTCCCAACACCAAACTTAGAGTTTGAATGTGAGGGTTTTGTTTGACTCTGTATTGAGAGAAGCTTTTCATGCTTCTTCTCCATGGTTACAGAGGGAGATCCTTGAGCTTTAAACACAAGGGAGTTCTCATTCACTTGAAGGACCAATTCTCCTATGTCAACATCAATCACAGCTTTTGCTGTGGCTAGGAAGGGTCTTCCAAGGATGATGGATTCATCCATACACTTCTCAGTGTCTAGGACTATGAAATCAGCAGGGATGTAATGTTCTTCAACCTTTACCAAGACATCCTCTACGAGTCCATAAGCCTGTTTCCTTGAATTGTCTTCCATCTCTAGTGAGATTCTTGCAGCTTATACCTCAAGGATTTCTAGCTTCTCTATTATAAAAAGAGGCATGAGGTTTATGCTTGACCCTAGGTCACGCAGAGCCTTCTCAAAGGTCATGGTGCCTATGGTACAAGGTATTAAGAACTTTCCAGGATCCTGTCTCTTCAGAGGTAATTTCTGCCTAGTCAGGTCATCCAGTTCTTTGGTGAGCAAGGGGGGTTCATCCTCCCAAGTCTCATTACCAAATAGCTTGGCATTTAGCTTCATGATTGCTCCAAGGTACTTAGCAACTTGTTCTTCAGTAACATCTTCATCCTCTTCAGAGGAAGAATACTCATCAGAGCTCATGAATGGCAAAAGTAAATTCAATGGAATCTCTATGGTCTCAGTGTGAGCCTCAGATTCCTATGGTTCCTCATTAGGAAACTCCTTGGAGGCCAGTGGGCATCCATTGAGGTCTTCCTCAGTGGAGATCACTGCCTTTTCTTCCTCTCCAGGTTCAGCCGTGTGGGTCATGTTGATGGCCTTGCACTCTCCCTTTGGATTCTCTTCTGTATTGCTTGGAAGAGTACTAGGAGGGAGTTCAGTAACTTTCTTACTCAGCTGACCCACTTGTTCTTCCAAATTTCTAATGGAGGACCTTGTTTCAGTCATGAAACTTTGAGTGGTTTTAATTAAATCAGAGACTACAGTTGCTAAGTCAGAGTGGCTCTGCTTAGAATTCTTTGTCTGTTGCTGAGAAGATGATGGAAAAGGCTTGCTATTGCTAAACCTATTTCTTCCACCATTATTGTTGTTGAAGCCTTGTTGAGGCCTCTGTTGATCCTTCCATGAGAGGTTTGGATGATTTCTCCATGAAGGATTATAGGTGTTTCCATAGGATTCTCCCATGTAATTCACCTCTTCCATTGCTGGATTCTCAGGATCATAAGCTTCTTCTTCAGATGAAGCTTCTTTGGTACTGCCTGTTGCTGCTTGCATTCCAGACAGACTCTGAGAAATCATATTGACTTGCTGAGTCAATATTTTATTCTGAGCCAATATGGCATTCAGAGTATCAATCTCAAGAACTCCTTTCTTCTGACTTGTCCCATTATTCACAGGATTCCTTTTAGAGGTGTACATGAATTGGTTATTTGCAAACCATTTCAATGAGTTCCTGAGCTTCTGCAGGTGTCTTCTTCAGATGAAGAGATCCTCCACCAGAGCTGTCCAATGACATCTTGGACAATTCAGAAAGACCATCATAGAAGATACCTATGATGCTCCATTCTGAAAGCATGTCAGAAGGACACCTTTTTATCAATTGCTTGTATCTTTTCCAGGCTTCATAGAGGGATTCACCTTCCTTCTGTCTGAAGGTTTGGACTTCCACTCTAAGCTTGCTCAATTTTTGAGGTGGAAAGAATTTTGCCAAGAAGGCATTGACTAGCTTTTCCCAAGAGTTCAGGCTTTCTTTAGGTTGTGAATCCAACCATGTTCTAGCTCTGTCTCTTACAGCAAAGGAAAAGCATAAGTCTATAGACCTCAGGATCAACCCCATTAGTCTTGACAGTGTCACAGATTTGCAAGAATTCAGCTAAGAATTGATGAGGATCTTCTAATAGAAGTCCATGAAACTTGCAATTCTGTTGCATTAGAGAAACTAATTGAGGATTAAGCTCAAAGTTGTTTGCTCTAATGGCAGGGATTGAGATGCTTCTCCTATAGAAGTCAGGAGTAGGTGCAGTAAAGTCACCAAGCACCTTCCTCGCATTGTTGGCATTGTTGTTGTTTTCGGCTGTCATGGCTTCTTCTTGTTTGAAAAGTTCTGTTAGGTCCTCTATAGAGAGTTGTACTTTAGCTTCTCTTAGCTTTCTCTTCAAGATCCTTTCAAGTTCAGGATCAGCTTCAACAAGAATGCCTTTGTCCTTGCTCCTACTCATATGAAAAGAGAGGAGAAGAAAATATGGAATCCTCTATGTCACAGTATAGAGATTCCTTGAGGTGTCAGAGGTAAAGAAGAATAGAAGGAGAAGGTAGTTAAGAAAGAATTCGAACTTATCAAGAGCGATAGAGTTCGAATTGTACATTGAGGAGGAGTGTTAGTCCATAAATAGAAGGATGTGAGAAGAGGGGAAGAATATTCAAAATTAAAGTAAAAAAATTTTGAAATAATTAAGAGAAATTTTGAAAATTTGGTAAATAATTTTCGAAAACTAAGATTGGGAAAGAAATTAAGTGATTTTTGAAAAATATTTTGAAATTAGAAATAAAAAATATATGATTGAAACTTAATTTTTAAAAAGATGTGATTGAAAAGATATGATTGAGAAGATATGATTGA
Source organism: Arachis hypogaea (assembly GCF_003086295.3). NCBI lineage: Eukaryota > Viridiplantae > Streptophyta > Magnoliopsida > Fabales > Fabaceae > Arachis > Arachis hypogaea. The sequence goes on from NC_092055.1 coordinate 29,971,389, forward strand.
GAATCAAATTTAAAAGAAGAAAGTTTTTAAAATTAAAGTTGATTACTTGACCAACAAGAAATTAAAAGATATGATTCTAGAATTAAAACTTTTGATCCTTTCTTAATAGGCAAGTAACAACTTGAAAATTTTGAATTAAATCATTAATTGTAGCAAGGATTTTCGAAAATAATAATAATTTAAAAAATAAAAAGAAATTGATTTTGAAAAGGTATGATTGAAGAGATATGATTTGAATTAAAAACAAAATCTTCCCTCTAGTGTCCTCCTGGCGTTAAACGCCCAGCCACCCTGGCTGGCGTTTAAACGCCAGTTTTCCTTCTTCACTGGGCGTTTTGAACGCCCAGCTTTTTCTGTGTAATTTCTCTGCTGAATGTTCTGACTCTTCAATTTTCTGTATAATAGACTTGAAAAGACACAATTTAAAAATTTTTTTGAATTTTTTTGATGATGAGAAACAATAAAAAATTCAACTAAGATCAGATAAACAATGCATGCAAGACACCAAACCTAGAAGTTTGTATACTAAGGACTATAACAATTTGAAAATGCATGTAAGAAACAACAAAAGACACAAAATAAGAGAAATTAAAGATCAGAGCACTGGAATCATCAAGAACAACTTGAAGATCAATGAAGAACATATTGCATATATTCAAAAAATGCAAGAAGAATAAAGACATGCAATTGACACCAAACTTAAAAATTGACACTTGACTCAAACAAGAAACACAAAATATTTTTTGGTTTTTTATGATTTTATAAAATTTTTTTGTGATTTTTCGAAAATTATATGGAAAAAGAGAAAAAGGACTTCAAAATTCTTAATGAGAATTCCAGGAATCATGCAATGTTAGTCTAAAACTCCGGTCCAGGAATTAGACATGGCTTACTAGCCAGCCAAGCTTTCAGTGAAAGCTTCGGTCCAAAACACTAGACATGGCCAATGGCCAGCCAAGCTTTAGCAAATCATTACGTTCAACAGCAAGATTGATAGAAATCAACAAGCCCTAGTGATGATAAGTTGAAACCTCGGTCCAAAAGATTAGACATGGCTTCTCAGCCATCCAGACTTCAACAAATCATCATGAAACTCTAGAATTCATTCTTAAAAGTTCTGAAGAACATAATAGAAGAAAATTTTTGTATTTTTGAAAATTTTTTTTTCGAAAATAAAAAGTAAAAAAAGCTTGAACATAAAATAAAATTATCTAATCTAAGCAACAAGATGAACCGTCAGTTGTCCAAACTCGAACAATCCCCGGCAACGGCACCAAAAACTTGGTGCACGGAATTGTGATCACCAATGGCGCCAACATCATGGTACACACAATTGTAATCTCAACTCTTTGTCACAACTCCGCACAACTAACCAGCAAGTGCACTGGGTCATCCAAGTAATAAACCTTACGTGAGTAAAGGTCGATCCCACGGAGATTGTCGGCTTGAAGCAAGCTATGGTCATCTTGTAAATCTCAGTCAGGCGGATTCAAATGGTTATGGAGAATTGATAATTAAAATATGAATAAAACATACAATAAGATAGAGATACTTATGTAATTCATTAGTGAGAATTTCAGATAAGCGTATGGAGATGCTTTGTTCCTTCTGAACCTCTGCTTTCCTATTGCCTTCTTCCAATCAATCATACTCCTTTCCATGGCAAGCTTTATGTTGGGTTTCACCGTTGTCAATGGCTACCTCCCGTCCTCTCAGTGAAAATGTTCCAAATGCGCTGTCACCGCACGGCTAATCAGCTGTTGGTTCTCGATCATGTTGGAATAGGATCCATTGATCCTTTTGCGTCTGTCACTACGCCCAACACTCGCGAGTTTGAAGCTCGTCACAGTCATCCCTTCCCTGATCCTACTCGGAATACCACAGACAAGGTTTATACTTTCCGAATCTCAGGAATGGCCGCCAATTGATTCTAGCCTATACCACTAAGGTTCTAATCTTAGATTAGAAACCCAAGAGATACACATTCAAGCTTGTTTGCATGTAGAACGGAAGTGGTTGTCAGGCACGCGTTCATAGGTGAGAATGATGATGAGTGTCACGGATCATCACATTCATCATGTTGAAGAACGAATGGATATCTTAGAACAGAAATAGGCTTGAGTTGAATAGAAAAGCAATAATACTTTGCATTAATTCATGAGGAACAGCAGAGCTCCACACCTTAATCTATGGTGTGTAGAAACTCCACCGTTGAAAATACAAAAGTGATAATGGTGATTGATGAGCGGATAATTTATACGCTTTTTGGCATTGTTTTTAGTATGTTTTTAGTAGGATCTAGTTACTTTTAGGGATGTTTTCATTAGTTTTTATGTTAAATTCACATTTCTGGACTTTACTATGAGTTTGTGTGTTTTTCTGTGATTTCAGGTATTTTCTGGCTGAAATTGAGGGACTTGAGCAGAAATCAGATTCAGAGGTTGAAAAAGGACTGCTGATGCTGTTGGATTCTGACCTCCCTGCACTCAAAGTGGATTTTCTGGGGCTACAGAACTCGAAATGGCGCGCTTCCAACTGCGTTGGAAAGTAGACATCCAGGGCTTTCCAGCAATATATAATAGTCCATACTTTGGCCAAGAATAGACGACGTAAACTGGCGTTCAACGCCAGCCTTCTGCCCAAATCTGGCGTCCAGCGCCAGAAAAGGATCCAAAACCAGAGTTGAACGCCCAAACTGGCACAGAAACTGGCGTTCAACTCCACAAATGGCCTCTGCACGTGCAACGCTTAAGCTCAGCCCAAACACACACCAAGTGGGCCCCGAAAGTGAATTTATACATCAATTACTTACTCATGTAAACCCTAGTAGCTAGTTTATTATAAATAGGACCTCTTACTATTGTATTAGGCATCCTGGATTGTATTTGGATCCTGTGATCACGTTTTGGGGGCTGGCCATCTCGGCCATGCCTGGACCTTCACTTATGTAATTTTAACGGTAGAGTTTCTACACTCCATAGATTAAGGTGTGGAGCTCTGCTGTTCCTCAAAGATTAATGCGAAGTACTACTGTTTTCTATTCAATTCTTCTTATTTCGCTTCTAAGATATCCATTCGCACCCAAGAACGTGATGAAGGTGATGATTATGTGTGACGCTCATCATCCTTCTCCCTTATGAACGCGTGCCTGACAAACACTTCTGTTCTACATGAATTAAGCTAGAATGAATGTCTCTTAGATCTCCTAACCAGAATCTTCGTGGCGTAAGCTAGAATGATGGCAGCATTCAAGAGAATCCGGAAGGTCTAAACCTTGTCTGTGGTATTCTGAGTAGGATTCTATGATTGAATGACTGTGATGAGCTTCAAACTCGCGAGTGCTGGGTGTTAGTGACAGACGCAAAAGGAGGGTGAATCCTATTCCAGCATGATCGAGAACCGACAGATGAATAGCCGTGCCGTGACAGGGTGTGTGAGCATATTATTCATTGAGAGGAGGGGATGTAGCCACTAACAACGGTGATGCCCTTGCATAAAGCCAGCCATGGAAAGGAGTAAGACTGATTGGATGAAGATAGCAGGAAAGCAGAGGTTCAGAGGAACGAAAAGCATCTCCATTTGCTCAACTGAAATTCCTATTTACATAAGTGTCTCTATCCCTATTTTATTAATTAATATTCGAAAACACCATTATCACTTTATATCTGCCTGACTGAGATTTACAAGGTGACTATAGCTTGCTTCATACCAACAATCTCCGTGGGATTCGACCCTTACTCACGTAAGGTATTACTTGGACGACCCAGTGCACTTGCTGGTTAGTTGTATCGAAGTTGTGACAATTATGAATTAAGATCAGAGCACCAAGCTTTGGAGCCATTACCAGGTTTGTTCGAGCCTGGAGATCACAATTTCGTGCACCAAGTTTTTGGCGCCGTTGCCGGGGATTGTTTGAGTCTTCGGCAAGCTTTTGGTCCGGTAACATCAGTGCCAGATTCCCTTTTGATCCGGCAACAGCATCAAGTTTTTGGCGCCGTTGCCGGGGATTGTTTGAGTTTGGACAACTGACGGTTCATCTTGTTGCTCAGATTAGGTAATTTTCTTTTTATTTTCTTTTCAAAAATTTTTCAAAAATAATTCAAAAATCTCTCATCTGTTTTCGAAAAAAATAAAAATGTTTTCAAAAATTTTATTCAAAATTTTTAAGAATAAATTCTAGTGTTTCATGAAGCATGTGAAGCCTGGCTGGCTGTAAAGCCATGTCTAAATTCATTTGGACTGAGGCTTGCAATTTGTTATCAAGAGCAATTTAGTTGTTGCTCATCTACCTGCTGCTGATCCATGATCACCTGCTGAAGCTTGGCTGGCCATTGGCCATGTCTAGTGTTTTGGACTGAAGCTTTCTTTGAAAGCTTGGCTGGCTAGTGAGCCATGTCTAATTCCTGGACTGAAGCTTTAGACTAACATGGCAAGATTCCTGGAATTCATATTAAAAATTTTGGAATCCTTATTTTTCTTTTTCATATAATTTTCGAAAAATATAAAATAAAAATCCAAAAAATTAGAAAATCATAAAAATCAAAAATATTTTCTGTTTCTTGTTTGAGTCTTGAGTCACATTATAAGTTTGGTGTCACTTGCATATGCATCTTGCATTTTTCGAAAATATCATGCATTCATAGTGTTCTTCATGATCTTCAAGTTGTTCTTGGTAAGTCTTCTTGTTTGATCTTGATGATTTTTTGTTTTGTGTTGTATGTTGTTTTTCATATGCATTCTTGAATTCTTAATGCATAAGCATTAAAGAATTCTAAGTTTGGTGTCTTGCATGTTTTCTTTGCATTAAAAATTTTTTCAAAAATATGTTCTTGATGATCATCATGATCTTCAAAGTGTTCTTGGTGTTCATCTTGACATTCATAGCATTCTTGCATGCATCACATGTTTTGATCTAAAAATTTCATGCATTGCATATTTTTCATGTTTTTCATAAAAATTCAAAAAAAAAAAAATTAAAAAAAAATATCTTTCCCTTTTTCTCTCATCAAATTTGAAAATTTGGATTGACTTTTTCAAAAATTTTTAAAATCAAATTGTTTCTCATGAGTCAAATCAAATTTTCAATTTGAAAATCTTATCTTTTTCAAAATCTTTTTCAAAAATCAAATCTTTTTCAAATTTCTTAGTTATTTTTGAAAATAACATAATCAATTAATGTTTTGATTCAAAAATTTGAAGTTTGTTACTTACTTGTTAAGAAAGATTCAAACTTTAAGTTCTAGAATCATATCTTGTGATTTCTTATGAATCAAGTCATTAATTGTGATTTTAAAAATCAAATCTTTTTCAAAACTAATTCCTATCATATCTTTTCAAAAATATCTTCTTATCTTATCTTTTTCAAAAATATCTTTTCAAAATATCTTTTCTAACTTCCTAACTTCCTATCTTTTCAAAATTTGTTTCAACTAACTAACTAACTTTTTTTGTTTGTTTCTTAACTTTTTCAAAACTACCTAACTAACTCTCTCTCTCTCTCTAATTTTCGAAAATATCTCCCCTTTTTCAAAAATTTCTTTTTAATTAACTAATTATTTTTATTTTTTTTTTCAAAAAAAAAATTTCGAAAAAAAAAAATATATTAACAATTTTCAAAAACCAATTTTCAAAAATCACTAACCCTTTTTCAAAATAATTTTCGAAAATTATTCTTCCCCCATCTCATTCTATTTATTCATTCATATCCTAACATCTCATCTCACATCTCTTCCATTCGTACAGTTGCATTTCTTCCTTTACATCACATTCTTTGTCTCCCCCTCTTTTCTTCCACTCACAAAGGGATCCCTATACTGTGGTATAAAGGATCTCTATTATTATTATCATTTTTCTGTCCATTCTTCCTTGTCATATGAGTAGGAGCAAGGATAAGAACATTCTTGTGGAAGCAGATCCAGAACCTGAAAGGACTCTAAAGAGAAAATTAAGAGAAGCTAAAATACAACAATCCAGAGATAACCTTTCAGAAATTTTTGAACAGGCAGAGGAGATGGCAGCCGAAAATAATAATAATGAAAGGAGGATGCTTGGTGACTTTACTGCACCTAATTCCAATTTACATGGAAGAAGCATCTCCATTCCTGCCATTGGAGCAAACAACTTTGAGCTGAATCCTCAATTAGTTTCTCTGATGCAGCAGAACTGCAAGTTTCATGGACTTCCATCTGAAGATCCTTTTCAGTTCTTAACTGAATTCTTGCAGATATGTGATACTGTAAAGACTAATGGAATAGATCCTAAAGTCTACAGGCTCATGCTTTTCCCTTTTGCTGTAAGAGACAGAGCTAGATTATGGTTGGATTCTCAACCTAAAGACAGCCTAAACTCTTGGGATAAGCTGGTCACGGCTTTCTTAGCCAAGTACTTTCCTCCTCAAAAGCTGAGCAAGCTTAGAGCTGATGTTCAAACCTTCAGACAGAAAGAAGGTGAATCTCTCTATGAAGCTTGGGAAAGATACAAACAGTTGACCAAAAAGTGTCCTTCTGACATGCTTTCAGAATGGACCATCCTGGATATATTCTATGATGGTTTATCTGAGCTATCAAAGATGTCACTGGACACTTCTGCAGGTGGATCCATTCACCTAAAGAAAACGCCTGCAGAAGCTCAAGAACTCATTAACATGGTTGCTAATAACCAGTTCATGTACACTTCTGAAAGGAATCCTGTGAATAATGGGACGCCTATGAAGAAGGGAGTTCTTGAAGTTGATACTCTGAATGCCATATTGGCTCAGAACAAAATATTGACTCAGCAAGTCAATATGATCTCTCAGAGTCTGCATGGAATGCAAGCTGCATCCAACAGTACTCAAGAGGCATCTTCTGAAGAAGAAGCCTATGATCCTGAGAACCCTGCAATAGTAGAGGTAAATTACTTAGGTGAACCTTATGGAAACACCTATAACTCAACATGGAGAAATCATCCAAATTTCTCATGGAAGGATCAAAAGCCTCAACAAGGCTTTAATAATGGTGGAAGAAACAGGTTTAGCAATAGCAAGCCTTTTCCATCATCAACTCAGCAACAGACAGAGAACTCTGAACAAAATGCTTCTAATTTAGCAAATCTAGTCTCTGATCTATCTAAGGCCACTGTAAGTTTCATGAATGAAACAAGGTCTTCCATTAGAAATTTGGAAGCACAAGTGGGCCAGCTAAGTAAAAGGATCACTGAAATCCCTCCTAGTACTCTCCCAAGTAATACAGAAGAGAACCCAAAAGGAGAGTGCAAGGCCATTGACATAAGCGCCATGGCCGAACCTGAGAGGAGAGGAGAGGACGTGAATCCCAAGGAGGAAGACCTCCTGGGACGTCCAGTGGTCAATAAGGAGCTTCCCTCTGAGGAACCAAAGGACTCTGAGGCTCATCTAGAGACCATAGAGATTCCATTGAACCTCCTTATGCCCTTCATGAGCTCTGATGAGTATTCCTCTTCTGAAGAGAATGAGGATGTTACTGAAGAGCAAACTGCCAAGTTTCTTGGTGCAATCATGAAGCTGAATGCCAAATTATTTGGTATTGATACTTGGGAAGTTGAACCTCCCTTGTTCATCAATGAACTTAGTGATCTGGATCAACTGACATTGCCTCAGAAGAGACAGGATCCTGGAAAGTTCATAATACCCTGTACCATAGGCACCATGATCTTTAAGGCTCTGTGTGACCTTGGTTCAGGAATAAACCTCATGCCCCTCTCTACAATGGAGAAACTGGGAATCTATGAGGTGCAAGCTGCTAAAATCTCACTGGAGATGGCAGACAGCTCAAGAAAACAGGCTTATGGACAAGTAGAGGACGTTTTAGTAAAGGTTGAAGGCCTTTACATCCCTGCTGATTTCATAGTCCTGGATACTGGAAAGGAAGAGGATGAATCCATCATCCTAGGAAGACCTTTCCTGGCCACAGCAAGAGCTGTGATTGATGTTGACAGAGGTGAAATAGTCCTTCAATGGAATGAGAACTCCCTTGTATTCAAAACTCAAGGATCTCCCTTTGCAACCATGGAGAGGAAGCTTGAAAAGCTTCTCTTAAAGCAGAGTCAACCAGAGCCCCCACAGTCAAACTCTAAGTTTGGTGCTGGGAGGCCACAACCAAACTCTAAGTTTGGTGTTGAACTCCCATATCCAAACTCTAAGTTTGGTGTTGGAGAGTCTCAACAAAGCTCTGCACATCTGTGAGGCTCCATGAGAGCCCTCTGTCAAGCTATTGACATTAAAGAAGCGCTTGTTGGGAGGCAACCCAATGTTTATCTAATTCTTATTTTTATTGTTTTCTTAGGTTCATGATCATGTGGAGTCACAAAATAAATAGAAAAATTGAAAACGGAATAAAAAATAGCAGAAGAAAAATCACACCCTGGAGGAGCATCTGTCTGGCGTTCAGCGCCAGAACAGAGCATGGTTCTGGCGCTGAACGCCCAAAATGGGCAGCTTCTGGGCGCTGAACGCCAGAACAGGCATGGTTCTGGCGTTCAACGCCAGAAATGGCACACAGATGGGCGTTGAACGCCCAAAATGGCCACCAACCTGGCGCTGAACGCCCAGAGTTGGGTACAAAGGCATTTTTACATGCCTAATGGGTGCAGGGATGTAATTCCTTGAACACCTCAGGATCTGTGGACCCCACAGGATCCACTCAGGATCTGTGGACCCCACAGGATCAACTCAGGATCTGTGGACCCCACAGGACCCCCACCTACCTCCACTCACTTCTTCTCACCACTCTCTTTCACACAACCCCATAAACACTCTTCCCTAAAAGCCCTTCACCAATCACCTCAATCTCTCTTCCCCATTAAACCTTCACCACTCACATCCACCCACTCTTCCCCATAAACCTACCTCATAAACTCCACCTACCTTCAAAATTCAAAACCAATTTCCCACCCAAACCCACCCATATGGCCGAACCTTACACCCCCCTCCCTTCCCTATATAAAGACCTCTATTCTTCATCAAATTCATACAACACACCCCTCTACACTCCTCTTGGCCGAAACCACATATCCCTCTCCCTCTCCATATTTCTTCTTCTTCTTCTATTCTTTTGTTTATTGCTCGAGGGCGAGCAATATTCTAAGTTTGGTGTGGTAAAAGCATAGCTTTTTGTTTTTCCATTACCATTGATGGTATCTATGACCGGAGAATCCTCTAGAAGAGGGAAAGGGAAGACAAGAGCTTCCACATCCGAGTCATGGGAGATGGAAAGGTTCATCTCCAAAGCCCATCAAGACCACTTCTATGATGTTGTGGCCAAGAAGAAGGTGATCCCTGAGGTCCCTTTTAAACTCAAAAGAAATGAGTATCCGGAGATCCGACATGAAATTCAAAGAAGAGGTTGGGAAGTTCTAACAAACCCCATCCAACAAGTCGGCATCCTAATGGTTCAAGAGTTCTATGCCAATGCATGGATCACCAAGAACCATGATCAAAGTAAGAACCCGGATCCAAAGAGCTATGCTACAATGGTTCGGGGGAAATACTTAGATTTTAGTCCGGAGAATGTGAGGTTGGCGTTCAACTTGCCATACATGGAAGAAAACGCACGCCCCTACACAAGGAGAGTCAACTTTGATCAAAGGTTGGACCAAGTCCTTATGGACATATGTGTAGAAGGAGCTCAATGGAAAATTGACTCCAAAGGCAAGCCGGTTCAACTAAGAAGATTGGACCTCAAGCCTACAGCTAGAGGATGGTTGGAGTTTATCCAATGCTCAATCATTCCCACTAGCAACCGGTCTGAAGTTACTATAGACCGGGCCATCATGATCCATAGCATCATGATTGGAGAAGAGGTAGAAGTTCATGAGATTATACCTCAAGAACTCTACAAGGTGGCTGACAAGTCCTCCACTATGGCAAGGTTAGCCTTTCCTCACCTCATTTTCCACCTATGCAATTTAGCTGGGATTGACGTAGAGGGAGATATCCTCATCAAAGAAGACAAGCCCATCACTAAGAAAAAGATGGAGCAAGCAAGAGAGCCCAGTCATGGAGCTCAAGCGGCGCAAGAAGCTCACCACCATGAGATCCCGGAAATGCCTCAAATGCACTTTCCTCCACAAAACTATTGGGAGCAAATCAACACCTCCCTAGGAGAATTGAGTCCCAATATGGGACAACTAAGGGTGGAACATCAAGAGCACTCCATCATGCTCCATGAAATAAGAGAAGATCAAAAAGCAATGAGGGAGGAGCAACAAAGACAAGGAAGAGACATAGAAGAGCTCAAGGACATCATTGGTTCCTCAAGAAGAAAACGCCACCATCACTAAGGTGGATTCATTCCTTGTTCTTGCCTTCTCTGTTTTTCGTTTTCTATGTTATGTACTTATCTGTGTTTGTGCCTTCATTACATGATCATTAGTAGTTAGTAACTTTGTCTTAAAGATATGAATGTCCTATGAATCCATCACCTCTCTTAAATGAAAAATGTTTCAAATCAAAAGAACAAGAAGTACATGAGTTTCGAATTTATCCTTGAACTTAGCTTAATTATATTAATGTGGTGACAATGCTTCTTGTTTTCTGAATGTATGCTTGAACAGTGCATATGTCTTTTGAAGTTGTTGTTTAAGAATGTTAAATATGTTGGCTCTTGAAAGAATGATGACTAGGAGACATGTTATTTGATAATCTGAAAAATCATAAAAATGATTCTTGAAGCAAGAAAAAGCAGCAAAAAAAAAAAACAAAGCTTGCAGAAAAAAAAAAGAGAAAAAAATAGGCGAAAAAAAGAAAAAAATAGAAAGAAAAAGCAAGCAGAAAAAGCCAATAACCCTTAAAACCAAAAGGCAAGGGCAAATAAAAAGGATCCCAAGGCTTTGAGCATCAGTGGATAGGAGGGCCTAAAGGAATAAAATCCTGGTCTAAGCGGCTAAACCAAGCTGTCCCTAACCATGTGCTTGTGGCGTGTAGGTGTCAAGTGAAAACTTGAGACTGAGCGGTTAAAGTCAAGGTCCAAAGCAAAAACAAAGAGTGTGCTTAAGAACCCTGGACACCTCTAATTGGAGACTTTAGCAAAGCTGAGTCACAATCTGAAAGAGTTCACCCAATTATGTGTCTGTGGCATTTATGTATCCGGTGGTAATACTGGAAAACAAAGTGCTTAGGGCCACGGCCAAGACTCATAAAGAAGCTGTGTTCAAGAATCATCATACTGAACTAGGAAAGTCAATAACACTATTCGAAATCTGAAGTTCCTATAGATGCCAATCATTCTGAACCTCAATGGATAAAGTGAGATGCCAAAACTATTCAAGAGGCAAAAAGCTATAAGTCCCGCTCATATGATTGAAGCTCTGTTTCATTGATAGTTTGGAATTTATAGTATATTCTCTTCTTTTTATCCTATTTGATTTTTAGTTGCTTGGGGACAAGCAACAATTTAAGTTTGGTGTTGTGATGAGCGGATAATTTATACGCTTTTTGGCATTGTTTTTAGTATGTTTTTAGTAGGATCTAGTTACTTTTAGGGATGTTTTCATTAGTTTTTATGTTAAATTCACATTTCTGGACTTTACTATGAGTTTGTGTGTTTTTCTGTGATTTCAGGTATTTTCTGGCTGAAATTGAGGGACTTGAGCAGAAATCAGATTCAGAGGTTGAAAAAGGACTGCTGATGCTGTTGGATTCTGACCTCCCTGCACTCAAAGTGGATTTTCTGGAGCTATAGAACTCGAAATGGCGCGCTTCCAATTGCGTTGGAAAGTAGACATCCAGGACTTTCCAGCAATATATAATAGTTTATACTTTGGCAAAGAATAGATGACGTAAACTGGCGTTCAACGCCAGCCTTCTGCCCAAATCTGGCGTCCAGCGCCAGAAAAGGATCCAAAACCAGAGTTGAATGCCCAAACTGGCACAGAAAATGGCGTTCAACTCCACAAATAGCCTCTGCACGTGAAACACTTAAGTTCAGCCCAAACACACACCAAGTGGGCCCCGGAAGTGAATTTATACATCAATTACTTACTCATGTAAACCCTAGTAGCTAGTTTATTATAAATAGGACCTCTTACTATTGTATTAGGCATCCTGGATTGTATTTGGATCCTGTGATCACGTTTTGGGGGCTGGCCATCTCGGCCATGCCTGGACCTTCACTTATGTAATTTTAACGGTAGAGTTTCTACACTCCATAGATTAAGGTGTGGAGCTCTGTTGTTCCTCAAAGATTAATGCAAAGTACTACTGTTTTCTATTCAATTCTTCTTATTTCGCTTCTAAGATATCCATTCGCACCCAAGAACGTGATGAAGGTGATGATTATGTGTGACGCTCATCATCCTTCTCCCTTATGAACGCGTGCCTGACAAACACTTCTGTTCTACATGAATTAAGCTAGAATGAATGTCTCTTAGATCTCCTAACCAGAATCTTCGTGGCGTAAGCTAGAATGATGGCGGCATTCAAGAGAATCCGGAAGGTCTAAACCTTGTCTGTGGTATTCTGAGTAGGATTCTATGATTGAATGACTGTGACGAGCTTCAAACTCGCGAGTGCTGGGCGTTAGTGACAGACGCAAAAGGAGGGTGAATCCTATTCCAACATGATCGAGAACCGACAGATGAATAGCCGTGCCGTGACAGGGTGCGTGAGCATATTATTCACTGAGAGGAGGGGATGTAGCCACTGACAACGGTGATGCCCTTGCATAAAGCCAGCCATGGAAAGGAGTAAGACTGATTGGATGAAGATAGCAGGAAAGCAGAGGTTCAGAGGAACGAAAAGCATCTCCATTTGCTCATCTGAAATTCCTACCAATGATTTACATAAGTGTCTCTATCCCTATTTTATTAATTAATATTCGAAAACACCATTATCACTTTATATCTGCCTGACTGAGATTTACAAGGTGACTATAGCTTGCTTCATACCAACAATCTCCGTGGGATTCGACCCTTACTCACGTAAGGTATTACTTGGACGACCCAGTGCACTTGCTGGTTAGTTGTATCGAAGTTGTGACAATTATGAATTAAGATCAGAGCACCAAGCTTTGGAGCCATTACCAGGTTTGTTCGAGCCTGGAGATCACAATTTCGTGCACCAGTGATCATTGGCTTCGGCCCCAGAGAGGGAACCAGAAGAACCAAGATCAAAAATTTGATCAAGTGTGTAAAATACAATAGCAAAAGGTCCTATTTGTAGAAAACTAGTAACCTAGGGTTTACAGAAATGAGTAAATGATGCAGAATCCACTTCCGGGCCCACTTGGTGTGTGCTTGGGCTGAGCATTGAAGCTTTCATGTGTAGAGACTTTTCTTGGAGTTAAACGCCAGCTTTTGTGCCAGTTTGGGCGTTTAACTCCAGCTTTTATGCCAGTTCTGGCGTTTTGACGCCAGAATTTCTATGCTGACTTGGAACGCCGGTTTGGGCCATCAAATCTCGGGCAAAGTATGGACTATTATATATTGCTGGAAAGCCCAGGATATCTAGTTTCTAACGCAATTGAGAGCATACAAATTGGGCTTCTGTAGCTCTAGAAAATCTACTTCGAGTGCAGGGAGGTCAGAATCCAACAGCATCTGTAGTCCTTTTTCAGCCTCTGAATCAGATTTTTGCTCAGGTCCCTCAATTTCAGCCAGAAAATACCTGAAATCACAGAAAAATACACAAACTCCTAGTAAAGTCCAGAAATGTGATTTTTATTTAAAAACTAATAAAAACATAATAAAAACTAACTAAAATATACTAAAAACATACTAAAAATAATCCCAAAAAGCGTATAAATTATCCGCTCATCACTAGGCGCTTGGACTTCTAAAGCAAAGTGGTTTTTGTGTTTCTTTTGTAGTACAGTTGATGTATATATGTACTTAATTTTCTCTCCGCATATCTTGTTTGTTTTGTTTCCTCTTAGAGTTTAAGGAGAGCTAGGATTTTATCTCTGTATTTTGGGAGTTATGGGACATGTATATATGTTTGTATGTATGTAAATATCCTCCTGCCAGCCTTAGCTTCGCAGGCTGAGTTAGGAGCTTGTTATTTTTTACCCTTGATCCTCTACTCTTATCTCTTGTACAATATGTTAGAGAGTTTTAGCTTTCTTCTCACGCAAGTAATCCTTACTTCTGAGCGTTGCGTTTTTAAATTTGCGATTTTACTTTATCTATTCTTCAAGGCTCCTAGAAATACTATATTCTTTCAACTATTTTATATTTTATCTTAGAGGTCGTATTACCACACCACCTCTGTTTTATGACTTAAGCGTAAAGATTTGTATGGTAGGGTGTTACATTTAGCGAGTGTCTTTCATCGGATATCAATGAACCACTAGCTTGAGAATACGTCTCTTGGACAGTGATGAGCGGATATTTTATACGCTTTTTGGGGATAATTTCATATAGTTTTGAGTATGTTTTAGTTAGTTGTTAGTCTATTTCTATTATTTTTTAGGAAAAATTCATATTTCTAGACTTTACTATGAGTTGTGTGTTTTTCTGTAATTTCAGGTATTTTTCTGGCTGAAATTGAAGGAGCTGAGCAAAAATCTGATTCAGGCTGAAAAAGGACTACTGATGCTGTTGGATTCTGACCTCCCTGCACTCAAAGAGGATTTTCTGGAGCTACAGAACTCTAAATGGCATGCTTCTAATTGCGTTGGAAAGTAGACATCCAGGGCTTTCCAGCAATATATAATAGTCCATACTTTGCACAAGAATAGACGACGTAAACTGGTGTTCAACGCCAGTCCTCTGCCCAATTCTGGCGTCCAGCGCCAGAAAAGGATCAAAAGCTGGAGTTGAACGCCCAAACTGGCATAAAAACTGGCGTTCAACTCCACAAATGGCCTCTGCACGTGAATTGCTTAAGTCTCAGCCCCAGCACACACCAAGTGGGCCCCAGCACACACCAAGTGGGCCCCAGAAGTGGATCTCTGCATCATCCATCATAGTTTATCCAATTTTTGTAAACCTAGGCTACTAGTTTAGTATTTAAACAACTTTTAGAGACTTATTTTGTATCTCATGACATTTCAGATCTAAACTTTGTATTATCTGACGGCATGAGTCTCTAAACCCCATTGTTGGGGTGAGGAGCTCTGCTGTGTCTCGATGAATTAATGCAAGTATTTCTGTTTTCCATTCAAACACGCTTGTTCCTATCTAAGATGTTCATTCGCGCTTAACTGTGATGGAGGTGATGATCTGTGACATTCATCACCTTCCTCAAACTACGAACGTGTGTCTGATAACCACCTCCGTTCTATATCCGATTGAATGAGTATCTCTTAGATTCCTTAATCAGAATCTCCGTGGTATAAGCTAGAACTGATGGCGGCATTCATGAGAATCCGGAAAGTCTAAACCTTGTCTGTGGTATTCCGAGTAGGATTCAAGGATTGAATGACTGTGACGAGCTTCAAACTCCTGAAGGCTGGGCGTTAGTGACAGATGCAAAAGGATAGTAAATCCTATTCCAACCGGATCGAGAACCAACCGGTGATTAGCCGTGCTGTGACAGAGCGCGTGAGCGTAGTTTTCACTGGAAGGATGGAAGGTAGCCATTGACAACGGTGATCCACCAACACACAGCTTGCCATAGGAGGACGTGCGTGCGTGAATCAGAAGACAGAGGAAAGCAGAGATTCAGAAGACAAAGCATCTCCAAAACTCCAACATATTCTCCATTACTGCACAACAAGTAACCTTTAATTTATGCTCTCTTGGTTATTCACAATTCAACTGATAAACATAATTGACTTCCTGACTAAGATTCACAAGATAACCATAGATTGCTTCAAACCAACAATCTCCGTGGGATTCGACCCTTACTCACGTAAGGTATTACTTGGACGACCCAGTGCACTTGCTGGTTAGTGGTACGAGTTGTGAAAAGTGTGATTCACAATTTGTGCACCAAGTTTTTGGCGCCGTTGCCGGGGATTGTTCGTGTTTGGACAACTAACGGTTTATTTTGTTGCTTAGATTAGGAAAAATTTTCTCTTTTGGTTTAGAGTCTTTTATTATTTATCCCTTGTTAAAACACTTTAAATTTATAGCTCAGTTAATCAGAACGTGGTGTTTATGTTCATGGTAATTGGCTATCACATTTTTTTTAAAAAAAAAAAAACCTTTTTCAAAAATAATTTTTCTGTTAAATCCTGTGCCAAACTTTAAGTTTGGTGTTTTTTTTTTTTTAAAAAAAATCTTTTTTAAAATTTTCAAAAATTTTCATAACTCATTTGGCTAGAGCGTTAGTCGGTGTTCTTGGTAATTGGGTTAGAGTCTTTTATATTCTTTTCAAAACCTTCTTTTTCATAAATAATATTTTTTCTATTAAATCTTGTGCCAAACTTTAAGTTTGGTGTTTTCTTGTTGATTTCCCTTTGGTTTTCGAAAATTTTGGTTTGGTTTTCTAAAAATTTTAAGTTTGGTGTTCTTTCTTCATGTTCTTGTGTTCTTGTGAGTCTTCAAAGTGTTCTTGAGTTTTCCTTGTGTCTTGATCTTAAAATTTTTGAGTTTGGTGTTCCTTGGTGTTTTCCCTCCAAAATTTTCAAAAACAAGGAGCATTAGATCTAAAAATTTTAAATCTTGTACTATCTTATTGTTTTTCTCTCTCCTCACTAAATTCAAAAATATCTTTTCAAAATATCTCTTCTAACTTCCTAACTTCTTATCTTTTCAAAATTTGTTTCAACTAACTAACTAACTTTTTGTTTGTTTCTTAACTTTTTCAAAACTACCTAACTAACTCTCTCCCTCTAATTTTCGAAAATATCTTCCCTCTTTTTCAAAAATTTCTTTTTTTTTTAACTAATTAATTTTTATTCTCTTTTACGAAAAAAAAAATTTTTTTAATTTCAAAATTCAAATTCTTTTTAGTTATTTTATTTTATTTAAGTATTTACTTCTTATAAAATAAAATAAATAAAAAGATAAATCAGTCCAAGTTATATCCATATATCCATCATGGACATAAGTGGAAATGAACAGTCCAGGAGGACTCTGGGGTCATATTCTAACCCCTCTACTGCTTCATATGGGAGTAGCATATGCATACCCTCCATTGGAGTTAGTAGCTTTGAGTTGAATCCTCAGCTCATTATCATGGTGCAGCAAAGTTGCCAGTATTCCGGTCTTCCACAGGAAGAACCTACAGAGTTTCTGGCACAATTTTTACAAATTGTTGACACAGTACATGATAAGGAAATAGATCAGGATGTCTACAGACTATTACTGTTTCCATTTGCTGTAAAAGATCAAGCTAAGAGGTGGTTAAATAACCAACCTAAGGCCAGCATAAGAACATAGAAACAGCTGACAGAAAAATTCCTGAATCAGTATTTTCCTCCAAAAAGGATGACACAGCTAAGGCTGGACATCCAAGGCTTTAAACAAGGAGATAATGAATCTCTTTATGATGCCTGGGAGAGATACAGAGAGATGCTACGAAAATGCCCCTCTGAAATGTTTTCAGAGTGGGTTCAGTTAGACATCTTCTACTATGGGCTTGCAGAAGGAGCTCAGATGTCTCTAGATTACTCAGCTGGTGGATCTATCCATATGAGAAAGACAATTGAAGAGGCTCAAGAGCTCATTGATACAGTTGCCAGGAATCAGCATATATATCTAAGCAGCAACCCTTCCATGAATGAAGAGGTTAAAACAGTAACTGCTGAATTCAGTACTGTGAAACAAGCTGCTGAATTCAATCAGCAATTGGATTTCCTAACAAAGCAGCTAGCTGAATTCAAGGAAAGGCTACAGGAGACAAGGATAGCTAATATACATATGGACGAACAGTTTAAGCAAACAAAGCAGCAGCTATCAAGGCAAATAGCAGAAGAATGCCAAGCAGTTCAATTAAGAAGTGGGAAAACATTAAATATCCCACCTCAAGGCATCAAAAATTCAAGAAATGAGCGACCCACCAAAGATTCACCTGAGGACAGTAAGAGCCCAGGGAAGAATAATTCTGGCACTAAAACACTAGAAAATGGGTGGAAGGCTGGCGCTGAACGCCCAGACCATGCCCAAAACTGGCGTTCAACGCCAGAAACAAGGCAAGATTGGCGTTCAACGCCAGAAATGGGCAAGAATCTGGCGTTGAACGCCCAAATGGGGCAAAATTCAGCGTTGAACGCCCAAAATGGGTACATTTCTGGCGTTCAGGCGCCAGGAACAGACAGTGAGCTGGCGTCTAACGTCACTCCAGCTTCTGACTCTGGCACTCAATTGCCAGTGAGGGATCAGACACACACAAGTGCTGATAACAACCCCTCTAAAAGGCTTCTTTAACCACTAAGGTTGAGGAATATAAAGCCAAGATACCTTATCCTCAAAAACTCCGGAAAGAGGAGCAGGATAAGCAATTTGCTCGCTTTGCAGATTATCTAAGGACTCTTGAAATAAAGATTCCATTTGCAGAGGCACTTGAGCAAATACCTTCTTATGCCAAGTTCATGAAAGAGATCTTGAGTCATAAAAAGGAGTGGAGAGAAACAGAAAGAGTTCTCCTCACTGAAGAATGCAGTGTAGTCATTCTGAAAAGCTTTCCTGAAAAGCTTAAAGACCCTAGGAGTTTTCTGATACCATGCATACTAGAAGGTGATTGCACCAAGACAGCTTTATGCGATCTTGGGGCAAGCATCAACCTAATACCTGCATCCACTATCAGGAAGCTTGGCTTAACTGAAGAAGTTAAACCAACCCGGATATGTCTCCAACTTGCTGATGGTTCCACTAAATACCCATCAGGCGTGATTGAGGACATGATTGTCAGAGTTGGGCCATTCGCCTTTCCCACTGACTTTGTTGTGCTGGAAATGGAGGAGCACAAGAGTGCTACTCTCATTCTAGGAAGACCCTTCCTAGCAACTGGACGATCCCTCATTGATGTCCAACAAGGGGAAATAACCCTGAGAGTCAATGATGATGAATTCAAGTTGAACGCTGTCAAAGCCATGCAGCATCCAGACACATCAACAGACTGCATGAAAGTTGATCTCATTGACTCTTTAGTAGAAGAGATCAACATGGCTGAGAGTCTCGAATCAGAGTTGGAAGACATCTTTAAAGATGTTCAGCCTGATTTGGAGGATTCAGAGGACATGAAAGAGCCTCTGAACTTTCTTCTGAAAGAGGAAAAACCTCCCAAACCCGAGCTCAAGCCACTACCACCTCCTTGAAATATGCATTTCTGGGAGAAGGTGACACTCTTCCAGTGATCATAAGCTCTGCCTTAAATTCACAGGAAGAGGAAGCACTCATTCAAGTGCTAAGGACACACAAGACAGCTCTTGGGTGGTCCATAGGTGACCTTAAGGGCATAAGCCCAGCTAGATGCATGCACAAAATCCTATTGGAGGACAATGCCAAACCAGTGGTTCAACCACAGAGGCGGCTAAATCCATCCATGAAGGAAGTGGTGCAGAAAGAGGTCACCAAATTACTAGAGGCTGGGATTATTTATCCCATTTCTGATAGCCCCTGGGTGAGCCCTGTTCAAGTCGTCCCAAAAAAGGGAGGCATGACAGTGATTCATAATGAAAAAAATGAACTGGTTCCTACAAGAACAGTTACAGGGTGGCGCATGTGTATTGACTACAGAAGGCTCAATACAGCCACCAGAAAGGATCATTTTCCTTTACCATTCATAGACCAGATGCTAGAGAGACTAGCAGGTCATGATTATTACTGCTTTTTGGATGGCTATTCAGGCTATAACCAGATTGCAGTGGATCCCCAGGATCAAGAGAAAACAGCATTCACATGTCCATCTGGAGTGTTTGCTTATAGAAGGATGCCATTTGGGCTATGTAATGCACCTGCAACCTTCCAGAGATGCATGCTCTCTATTTTCTCTGACATGGTAGAAAAATTTCTGGAAGTCTTCATGGATGACTTCTCAGTATATGGAGACTCATTCAGCTCCTGTCTTGATCACCTAACTTGTTCTGAAAAGAGCAAGAAACTAACTAGTTTAAACTGGGAAAAGTGTACTCATGGTGACTGAAGGAATTGTTCTGGCATAAAATCTCAAACAAGGAATAGAGTGGATCAAGCAAAAATAGAGGTAATTGAAAAATTACCACCACCTGCAATGTTAAGGCAATCAGAAGCTTTTAGGCATGCAGGATTCTATAGGAGGTTTATAAAGGATTTTCAAAAATCGCAAAACCTTAAGCAATCTGCTGGCTGCTGAAGCCATTTGTTTGACACAGAGTGCCTGCAAGCGTTGAAACGCTGAAGCTAAGCTGGCACAGCACCATCATTTCTGCACCAGACTGGACATTGCCATTTGAGCTAATGTGTGATGCAGTGATTATGCCATTGGTGCAGTATTGGGACAGAGGCATGACAAGCTTCTGCATGTCATTTATTATGCCAGTTGCGTTTTAAATGATGCCCAGAAAAATTACACAACCACAGAAAAGGAATTACTTGCAGTGGTTTACGCCATTGACAAGTTCAGATCCTACTTAGTAGGATCAAAGGTGATTGTGTACACTGACCATGCTGCTCTTAAGTATCTACTCACAAAGCAGGATTCAAAACCCAGGCTCATTAGATGGGTATTGCTTCTGCAAGAGTTTGATATAGAAATAAGAGACAGAAAAGGGACAGAGAACCAAGTAGCTGATCATCTGTCCCGGCTAGAGCCAAGGGAAGGGACGTCCCCACCCCCTTTCTTGAGATCTCTGAGACGTTCCCTGATGAGCATCTATTTGCCATTCAGGAAGCACCATGGTTTGCCGATATTGCAACTATAAAGCTGCAAGGTTCATACCCAAGGAGTACAATCGAATACAAAGAAAAAATTAGTTACTGATGCAAAGTACTACTTGTGGGATGAGCCCTATCTCTTTAAGAGATGTGCAGACGGAATCATCTGTAGGTGTGTCCCCAGAGAGGAAGCACAGAGAATCCTATGGCATTGCCATGGATCTCAGTATGGGGCCATTTCGGAGGTGAGCGAACAGCCACCAAGGTCCTCCAATATGGCTTCTATTGGCCCACACTCTATAAAGATTCCGAAGTTTGTACGTATTGTGACAGTTGCCAAAGAGCTGGTAATCTGCCTCATGGTTACGCCATGCCTCACAAGGATCTTGGAAATAGAGTTGTTTGATGTATGGGGAATTGACTTCATGGACCTTTCCCACATCATACTCAACACTTTATTCTAGTGGCAGTTGACTATGTATCAAATGGGTTGAGGCTATTGCCACCCCACTATGATACTAAAACAGTGCTGAAGTTCCTCCAGAACCATCTTTAGCAGGTTGGTGTCCCTAGAGTGTTAATCAGTGATGGGGGCACTCACTTCTGCAATAAACAGCTTTACTCTGCCATGGTTCGGTATGGAATTCGCTCAAGTGGCCACCCATATCATCCACAAACCAAGGGCAAGCTGAAGTCTCTAACAGAGAATTAAAGAGAATCCTGGAACGGACAGTAAATACCCGTAGAAAGGATTGGGCAAGGAGCCTGGATGATGCTCTGTGGGCTTACAGAACAGCATTCAAGACTCCTATAGGGACCTCTCCATACCAACTCGTGTATGGTAAGGCGTGCCACTTGCCCGTGGACTGGAACATAAGACCTACTGGGCAACCAGATTCCTAAACTTAGATGCCAAATTAGCAGGAGAAAAACGATTGCTCCAGCTAAATGAGCTAGAGGAATTCAGATTCACAGCTTTTGAAAATGCCAAGCTTTATAAAGAAAAATAAAAAATGGCATGACAGAAAGCTGTCATCTAGAATTTTGAACCAGGATAGAAGGTCCTGTTGTTTAACTCTAGACTCAGGCTATTCCCCGGGAAACTGAAATCCCGGTGGAGGGGACCATACGTGATTACAAGTGTGTCACCATATGGTTATGTGGAGCTTCAAGATATTGATTCTGATAAGAAGTTATTGTCAATGGACAGAGAATCAAGCATTATCTTGAAGGCAACATTGAGCAAGAATGCTAGGCTGAAGCTAGATTAAAAGCTCAGAAGGTCCAGCTAAAGACAATAAAGAAGCGCTTGCTGGGAGGCAACCCAGCCATGGGCATCAATCCTCTAGCATTTTGCCCTATTTTTATTTTTATTTGTTTATATAAAGTTCACTGACACTAAGGTACAGAATCATTTTATAAGTTTACAGGGTTACAGAGGATGCACAAAAACAGAGAAGGAGCTCAATGGCAAGAAACGCCAGTAAGGGCATTTTGGGCGTTCAGGCCCAAAATGGGCATCCATGGCCTGAACGCCAGTAATGGCAGCAATTGGCGTTCAACGCCAGAAATGGCCACCCACTGGGGTTGAACGCCAGGAATGGCAGCAGTGGGCGCTAAACGCCCAGGAGATCAGCATTTGGGCGCTGAACGCCCAAAACAAGCAGTGTTTGGGCGTTCAAACGCCAGGAAGCCAGGGAGGAGCCAAATCCATTTATCCCCACACGTATTTCCATTCTAATTTATAATTTTATGATTCCATACATGATTTTATTTACATAAATATGTCAAGAACCTGATTTCTAAAAAATCCTACTTTCAAAATATCAAATGTATCTTAATTCATAAGCACACACCTCTTTGCAAATTCAATCCAACTCTTTTCAAATCTTTTCCAAAAACAAATCTATCTTTTTCACTCTAAAAATCTTATCAATATTCTTTTTCAAATCCTCATATTATCTTTTTCAAAATCCAAATTTATCTTTTCAAAAATCTATCTATCTTTCAAAATCAAACTATATCTTCTATCTTATCTTTTCAACTCAATCTTTTTATCTTATCTTTTCCAATTTTTGAAAAACCCACCCCCACCCCTTAAAATTGGGTTCGGCCTCCCCCCTCCTCCATCAACAAGTGCACCTCGATCTCCTTCTATCCCTCTCCTTTCTTTTCTTTTGCTTGAGGACAAGCAAACCTCTAAGTTTGGTGTGTTTTTCCGAGATCACTAAGATCATGGCTCCCAAAGGAAAACAACCCACTCCAAGAAGCAAGAAAGAGAGCGTTCCAAAACCACTTTGGAATCAAGGGAAGTTCTTATCTAAAGAACATTCAGACCATTATCTTAAAGTAATGGGTCTGAGATCAGTGATCCCGGAAGTTAGATTCGATCTGAAAGAAGATGAATATCCGGAGATCCAGGAGCAACTCGAATCAGGAACTGGGAGTCCTAGCTAATCCTGAAACGAAAGTAGGAAGGAACATGGTCCAGGAGTTCTATGCTAATATGTGGCAGACTGACAAGCAAAGACTATCTGGAACAGCTGCTACGAATTTCGGACCATGGTCAGGGGAAAGATTGTTCATACCACCCCTGACAAGATCAGAGAGATATTAAAGCTACCTCAGCTAAAGGATGATCCAGACTCCTTCAACAGGAGGATGATGAGAGCAACATTGGCCTGGATAAGATTCTAGAGGACATATGTATCCCTGGAGCCAGGTGGACCACCAACACAAAGGGCGTCCCAAATCAACTCAAGAGAGAGGATCTCAAGCCAGCTGCCAGAGGATGGCTGGACTTCATTGGGCGTCTCTGTTGCCCACTAGCACCGTTCTGAAGTCACAGTTAAGAGAGCAGTGATGATTCATTGCATCATGATGGGAAAGGAAGTGGAGGTTCATCAGCTGATTTCAACTGAGCTCTATAAGATTGCTAACAAAAATTCAAAGAGGCCAGGTTGCTTATCCAAGCGTGATTTCTCTGCTCTGCAAGGACGCTGGAGTCAAGATGGGAATAACTGAATATATCTAATTGAAAAGTCAATCACCAAAGCATCAATGGAGAGAGACAACAGGCACAGGAGGATCCCATCAAGAAGAGAGCACAGGAATTCCTTCCGAGATACCTCAAGCTGAATACTGGGAATACTTGAGACATCCATCACCAAGATGCAGGAAGCTATGGAGCAAATAATAAAACAACAGAAGGAACACAGTCAAATGCTGACCCATATGCTTAAAGAACAAGAGGAGCAGGACGTGACTTAAGGGAACTGAAGCGCCAAAAGTCTTCTGTAATACCAAGCCTCCCAAGGATCAGAGGAACCCCCATACCCCCAGAATAAAGGTTGTTAATTTCCAATTTCTGCCTTAACTCTGTGACAGTGTCCTTATAAAAAGTCTACCTTAGAAGTCATATAATAGTAATTAGTATTATTTGATTTATCTCCAATTAAGCTATAGTTTATTTTTCTCATCATCATTAAACATGAATAAATAGTAGATCTTTTGAATAAGAAGCATAAAATTTGAGTTTAATAAAAGAAATTCTAATTGGTTTAAATGTGGTGCAATGCTTTCTGTCTTCTGAATGAATGCTTGAACAGTGCATATGTCTTTTGAATTTGTTGTTTAAGACTGTTAATATGTTGGCTCTTGAAAGAATGATGAACATGAGACATGTTTTGATAATCTGAAAAATCATAAAAAAATGATTCTTGAAGCAAGAAAAAGCCAGGCAAAGAACAAAGCTTGCAGAAAAAAAAAAAGCGCAGAAAAAGCCAAAGCTCTAAAACCAAAAGCAAGGGCAAATAAAAAGGATCCAAGGTTTGAGCATCAGTGGATAGGAGGGCCTAAAGGACTAAAATCCTGGTCTAAGCGGCTAAACAAGCTGTCCTAACCATGTGCTTGTGGCGTGCAGGTGTCAAGTGAAAACTTGAGACTGAGTGGTTAAAGTCAAGGTCCAAAGCAAAAGAAGAGTGTGCTTAAGAACTCTGGACACCTCTAATTGGGGACTTTAGCAAAGCTGAGTCACAATCTGAAAAGGTTCACCCAGTTAGTGTCTGTGGCATTTATGTATCCGGTAGTAATACTGGAAAACAAAGTACTTAGGGCCACGGCCAAGACTCATAAAGAAGCTGTGTTCAAGAATCATCACACTAAACTAAGAGAATCAATAACACTATCTGAATTCTGAGTTCCTATAGATGCCAATCACTCTGAGCTTCAATGGATAAAGTGAGATGCCAAAACTGTTCAGAAGCAAAAGCTACTAGTCCCGCTCATCTAATTAGGATCTGAGCTTCATCAAAAACTCTGAGATATTATTGCTTCTCAACCTATTAGTCTTCTATTTTATTTGTCTAGTTGCTTGAGGACAAGCAACAGTTTAAGTTTGGTGTTGTGATGAGCGGATATTTTATACGCTTTTTTGGGGATAATTTCATATAGTTTTGAGTATGTTTTAGTTAGTTTTTAGTCTATTTCTATTAGTTTTTAGGAAAAATTCATATTTCTGGACTTTACTATGAGTTGTGTGTTTTTCTATAATTTTAGGTATTTTTCTGGCTGAAATTGAAGGAGCTGAGCAAAAATCTGATTCAGGCTGAAAAAGGATTGCTGAGCTGTTGGATTCTGACCTCCCTGCACTCAAAGAGGATTTTCTGGAGCTACAGAACTCTAAATGGCATGCTTCCAATTGCGTTGGAAAGTAGACATCCAGGGCTTTCCAGCAATATATAATAGTCTATACTTTGCACAGAATAGATGACGTAAACTGGCGTTCAACGCCAGTCCTCTGCCCAATTCTGGCATCCAGCGCCAGAAAAGGATCAAAAGCTGGAGTTGAACGCCCAAACTGGCATAAAACTGGCGTTCAACTCCACAAATGGCCTCTGCACGTGAATTGCTTAAGTCTCAGCCCCAGCACACACCAAGTGGCCCGCAGCACACACCAAGTGGGCCCCAGAAGTGGATCTCTGCATCATCCATCATAGTTTATCCAATTTTTGTAAACCTAGGCTACTAGTTTAGTATTTAAACAACTTTTAGAGACTTATTTTGTATCTCATGACATTTCAGATCTAAACTTTGTATTATCTGACGGCATGAGTCTCTAAACCCCATTGTTGGGGGTGAGGAGCTCTGCTGTGTCTCGATGAATTAATGCAAGTATTTCTGTTTTCCATTCAAACACGCTTGTTCCTATCTAAGATGTTCATTCGTGCTTACTGTGATGGAGGTGATGAGCTGTGACATATCACCTTCCTCAAACACGAACGTGTGCCTGACAACCACCTCCGTTCTATATCCGATTGAATGAGTATCTCTTAGATTCCTTAATCAGAATCTCCGTGGTATAAGCTAGAACTGATGGCGGCATTCATGAGAATCCGGAAAGTCTAAACCTTGTCTGTGGTATTCCCGAGTAGGATTCAAGGATTGAATGACTGTGACGAGCTTCAAACTCTGAAGCTGGGCGTTAGTGACAGACTGCAAAAGGATAGTAATCTATTCCAACCGGATCGAAACCAACCGGTGATTAGCCGTGCTGTGACATGAGCGCTGTGGAGCGTAGTTTTCACTGGGAAGGATGGAAGGTAGCCATTGACAACGGTATCCACCAACACACAGCTTGCCATATGGAGGACGTGCGTGCGTGAATCAGAAGACAGAGGAAAGCAGAGATTCAGAAGAAAAGCATCTCCAAAACTCCAACATATTCTCCATTACTGCACAAACAGTAAGCTTTAATTTATGTTCTGGTTATTCACAATTCAACTGATAAACATAATTGACTTTGACTAAGATTTACAAGACCATAGACTAAAAACATCCGATTGAC